>NC_084613.1:63231282-63488782 GCF_033978795.1 Nerophis ophidion | reverse complement strand
GAGACGTAATATTTATGCCAATATTACAGCGGACATCATGTCAGTATGATGCAACATGCGCTAAGGGTCATGGGAAATGTGGTCTTCTTCTGGCAAAACACTACCGATTCAGTCCACTGGCGCCACCAATATCAACCAAAAACTTAAAGTTCTCAAGTGGGACTATAACTCTTTCGGTCAAATTGTGGAGTTTTATTTGCATAACTGAGGCATAACTAAAGCTTTGAAACAAATCATGCTTTTGTAGCTCTACCCGTGCCTTTTGTTCAACTTTTTCTGAATAGTTTTCCCTACAAATGATCTGATTTGTAGTTTTTTATGTTGTAAACATATTATACAAGCTTTTGTGGCTCCAGAGGGAGAAATAACCTTCCACAATAGCTACTATTCTGAAATGGAAAATGTTTGTCATTTTTGCTAAAGGCTTTTGGATGCATGAGCTGCTATCAAATCAGGCACCCAAACGTCTGACTGCCAGCGTTTTGTTATAATGTTCAATAACGTTATTGCTGCTTGATGGATTGCCGCGCTACACTCAACTTGAAATGCCAATCAATGCAGATGACCCTAATCGTAAAACTCGACAATAACAATGAGCATCATAAGGGTTATTAAAGGTGGGTGTGGTGATTGTCAAACTTGGACATGGGCTTGGATTGTTTTCCCGTGGTGCAAAGCGAATGGAGTGGAAACGGCGTGAAGGTAAAGACATTTCTTTATTTTAACACTAACTAAATAGAGGAACAAACAAAAGGCGCGCACAATGGCGGTACAAAAACTGACTAATGAAACAAAAGACTAGCACAAAGGCAATTGACTATGAACTATAAACAAAAACTTACTTGACATGGAAACGTGAACAAGACATGGATCATAGCAAAGTGCGTAGCAGGTGGTAGATGTGATAAGGAGGTGATGTTGCCAGGCTGACTACCTGGTAACTGTGGCTTAAATAATACCATGGTGATCGAAAACAGGTGCAGGACATGGGGACAGGTGGAAACTAATGGGTTGGCATGGAATCAAAGCAAACAAGGAAGTGCAGAAGCAGGAAACAACGTCCAAAAAACCAATCCGAACATAACTAAAACGAGACATGAACACACAGACATGACAGTGATCTTTTTGCATGTCATCGGAAAACGATTAGTGCGATGAAGTTTTTCATTAGCAACATTGCTCTCCTGTACAACCTGTACATTTAAAAATATTTGTCACAATTATTGATGATTTACAAATCTTCAGCTTTTCTGTTGTCATGTCTGCAAAGTTTTAGCAATTGATTTGAGAAAAACTAGCACTGAAATTCTGTACAACAAAGTAGGGCATAATGCCAACATAAACCGTTTTTAACTTTTTAACTCTTTTTATCTAAAAAATTGCTCTTAAAAAATGTTTTATTTGCTTTTTCTATGTGTATATATACAATATATGTGTCTGTATTTTCTGTGATGAGGTGGCGACTTGTCCAGGGTGTACACCGCCCTCCGCCCGAATGCAGCTGAGATAGGCTCCAGCACAGTGAGTGCTGTCAGGGCAGGCAAGTGAGTCAGTGCCTCACCTGCCACCAGGTGGCTTAACCTTGAAATTTTCCAAAACGAAGTAATAAAATGAAATAAGTTTTAATTATTCTCTTTTGGTTATGTTTTCTATGTGATTTAGGTGTGGTTCATGTATATTTTGATAATTTTCATGGGCAAAATAGCAGAAATTCCATGTTTCCTGATCAAAACAATGCAGTAGATGAGAAGTGAGGCAGACACAGGCGGTGCCTCCACGGCTACACACAGTGTGTATTGGGCGTGCATGCGAGGGGGCGCATGCTTGTTGCCATGTGGAAAAGGCAGGTCTTGAGGCAGAAAGTACCTCTGCCTCAAAGTAGGAGGCGATATATTGTCAACTTGCAGTTCAATGCCTCAGCAGTACTCTGGAAGCAGTGGGGGCGCTCAAGCTAGCAGACACAGGTCTCTCCAGCGGAAGCCAGCATTTTTTTCTTTTCTTTTTTTTAACTGTATTTATAATAAAGTTAAGTTAAAGTTAAAGTACCAATGATTGTCACACACACACTAGGTGTGGGGAAATGTGTCCTCTGCATTCGACCCATCCACTTGATCACCCCCTGGGAAGTGAGGGGAGCAGTGGGCAGCAGCGGTGCCATTTATGGTGATTTAACCCCCAATTCCAAACCTTGATGCTGAGTGCCAAGCAGGGAGGCAATGGGTCCCATTTTTTTTTTATTGTCTTTGGTATGACTCGGCCGGGGTTTGAACTCACAACCTACCGATCTCAGGGCGGACACTTTAACCACTAGGCCATTGAGTAATACACATGGCATTTTTCAACTGTGGTTGTTTTCAAAGGGCTTTATAAATAAAGTTGGTTTGGTATGGTATGGTATTTGGAGTGTCTTTCTGAACATCCATCCATTTTCTACCGCTTATTCCCTTTGGGGTTGCGGTGGCCGCTGGAGCCTATCTCAGCGAACAATTTTACAAAAATATTATGATAGTTTGGGACCATGTCTTCTTATTCATGTGCCTTAACAAAGAATACCCTCAAGATACTGTTCTCCTTTGTATGGGAAGTACTTGTCTGAATCTATTACCAACCGGTATGCACAGTCCGGCTGTTTCCCACTAAAAAAGTTCTTGACTGATCTCTCAGTCTATTGTTTTTTCACACCCGAGGCATCAGAATGTAATGAAGTGTATTAAACAGGATGTGAGGGTTGCCTTACTTGTTTACGATACACTCAGAGAGCCCCACAGCCTGGATACAAAACATGTAGGACTGGAAGAGGCATGATTTTGTTCAATTATATTCAGTTTTAATTATTTATCTAAAATAGGGACAGCACATGTCAGTGAACATGTATGCACTATGTACATCTGTCAGGTTTTAGCCAAAGGCTAATTTCCGCCTGTAGTCCCCAGACAGGTTGGTGTGTACATAGAATAGAATAGAATAGAATAGAATCACTGTTCTGCGTCTAATAGGGACCTATGATGATTCGAATCTACATTTCCTTGTGGTCGAGATCAAGATTGCTTAACCTTTTTGACCTCGAGGTCCAACTTTTCTACTACAGAGAGCACTCAAATTTTAATGCTAAATTAGTTATCTTATGCTTGATTTTAATCGTATTCAATAATTATATCTAACCTACTTACAGTTTACAAACCTGTCAAACCATATGAAGCCATGTGTTCATCACACATTTAATTTAACACATAAACCTACCTAAACATAACATTTACACACAAATATGTTGTGCTAGAAGTGATCAACTAAATTATTAATCAATATTTTTTAAATTAAAGTGCAAATTAAAACACAGCTTCGCCACTTTAGTCGTAATTTTTGCGCTGAAGAAGTGAATTAGTGAAGTGAATTGCATTTATATAGCGCTTTTTTCTAGTGACACAAAGCGCTTTACATAGTGAAACCCAATGTCTAAGTTACATTTGAACCAGTGTGGGTGGCACTGGGAGCAGGTGGGTAAAGTGTCTTGCCCAAGGACACAACGGCAGTGACTAGGACGGTAGAACAGGGATCAAACCTGGAACCTTCAAGTTGCTGGCACGGCCTCTCTGACAACCAAGCCACACCAAGAAACTTCTTTATGAATTCAGCTCTAGACTTCCTCTGTTTGTTTGATATTGACATTACCGTACAAGTGGTCAAAAACTGCATTACAACTAACGTTGTGAACAATACAGCTCACAGCTTAGAAACAGATTTGTGGCGGCCCTACCAACAATGGGACGATTTTTAAGAGACACTACTCTACAAAATATGTATTGGACATATAGTGTAAAATTGTCTACAGTCACATTTTTAACTCTTTTTCTGAGCATGTCTGCACATAGTTTGTTGTGCTTCTAAAGGGAATGCTTCCGCAAACAAACCAATCCCTTTAGGTGCAAAGGAACCCCTGCACAGCGTCCGTCTATAAGTTTCAGAATATATTTTTGGAAAATGTACAAAGTTTAAAATATATTCTGTCACATCGCGGTGAGGGAAGTCTTGTCTTGGTTTTTCTGTCTTGTGATTTACGTGTTTTGTTTTGAAAAGCTACCCTCTTGTTTCAGACCACGGGCCCTTCCTCTTGTGTCACCAGTCAGACGTCATCCCTAATTCCTGATTGTTTCCACCTGTTCCCCATCACTCCCACATCCTATTTAAGCTCACTTCTCCGTTTGTCCTTTGCCAGATCGTCTCGTCTATCGTGCCTTTCTAGCGTCCATGTCCATGTCCTTGATTAGCTCCTTGTCTTGCTCCTGTTTTCCTAGTTACCCTAGTTTTTTGCTGTAATTTTGAGTTTACTTTTTCCTCTTTCGAGCGTCCTTGGTTATCCTTCGTATTCCTAATTGGTGAGTTTTTGTTTTTCCAAATTTCGAATTTATTGCCTGATTTATTGAGTGATTTTTTGTTATTCATAGTTAGTGTTTATATATAGGTCGTTTTGGTGTTTTTTCCTCCTGTTGGAGCGCTTTTCGTTTATTCTTATTAATATTCTTTTTTTGTTAGAATTTCCTTAGATTAGTATTCCTCCTTATTTTTGTGGAGTGATTTTAAGTTAATTGTTTATCCTCGGAATTATTTTTCCGCGTGTTGATTATTCTTGTGAAAAACTTTTTGCATTGGAGGTAAAAAGTTGTTTCAAAATAAAAGCTTTATTTTTTGGAATTTCTTCTCTGCATCTGGGTCCTCTCCTTACTCCGAGTCGTAACATATTCAAACTTAATTTTTTTCTTGAACAGGGTTCATAAATATAAAAGTCGATATACCAAAGCAAATGTATCCATAATAAACAATGTAAACATGAATAATGGGTTTCAGTCTTCACAAAAGTCCATATTTTTGTAAAAGTTTACACTTTGAACACAATATAAAGTGCTATGCAGTACTGTATATCAAACACACACAAGGGGGTGATGGGTCAAGTATGTATTTATTAACAAAGCCAAACAACACCAAATTAGCTGAGCTGTCCCCTTCATGCAGCCACCTTGCTGACATGCACACACACTATCACTGGCCCTGTGGTGCACTCGCTGTTTGAAATCACAAAATTCCTTAACTTTTAACAGTCAGGTTGCTAGAATGACTGGAATAAATAGTAACACCCAGTTCACCTTGTTGGTTTGTCTTCTTTGTCTGCAAGGGGCAGTGTCGACAACGCTGTGGATACTTCCTAAATGTTTCAAACTGGTTATCCATTGCTTTCTTTGGACTAATATTGAGCAAGCAATGTAGACCAATTGTGTAAAAAAGGCAAAACTACTTTTGAAAAGCACAGTAGCTCACATCAGCACTCTGCTGAATGAATAACCAGTGACCATTGGAGCTTAATCAGCCCGCCCACAATAAACGTGCTTAAAGAAACAAAATGGGTGGACGAAACGTTCGTACACAGAAAAAAAATTCATAAAAAAAAAATATATATATATTTTCAATCGATCTGCTGTTCGTTAAAAGGGGGGGATTCCTAAATCTAGGTTCAACTATATCTTGAAGACGATCATTAATGCTATTTTTTTAGACAAGGTCGAATACAGTGTTCAGATTTACGCGACTTAAACAAGTTGAAAAACTTATTCGGGTGTTACCATTTAGTGGTCAATTGTACGGAATATGTACTGTACTGTGCAATCTACTACTAAAAATGTTCAATCAATCAATCAATCAATCAATCAAAGGTACCCAAAACTGTGTGCAAATGCATGAACTCCATGAATTGACGCTGTTGCATTGTTTAACACGAGTACCCAACATTGTAAGAGCATCTATATTTTAGAAAAGAGGAACAATTATCACAGGTCCACTTCAAGGAAGCATATATCACCAAATACACCAAACACAATCAATCAATCAATCAAAGTTTATTTATATAGACCTAAATCACAATTGTCTTAAAGGGGAACATTATCACAATTTCAAAAGGGTTAAAAACAATAAAAATCAGTTCCCAGTGGCTTGTTGTATTTTTTGAATTTTTTTTTCTAAATTTTACAGGTCCCGGAATATCCCTAAATAAAGCTTTAAAGTGCCTTATTTTCGCTATTTTCGAAACCACTAACCATTTTCATGTGACGTCATACAGGGCTGCCAATGTAAATAAACAATGTGAATACCACAGCAAGATATAGTGACATTAGCTCGGATTTAGACTCGGATTTCAGCGGCTTAAGCGATTCATGTATTGAAACAGATGGTTGGAGTATGAAAGTATTGAAGAAGAAACTGAAGCTATTGAGCGAATAGCTATTGACGCTATTCATGGCCATAGCATGGCCGAATAGCTGCGTTAGCATCGCCGGTAAAATGTGGGGACCAAACGATCAGGACTTTCGCATTTTGTGATAATGGAGCAACATAATTCCGTTGATTGGTAAGTGTTTTTTTCGCATTAAATGTGGGTGGAAGAAAACGTAATATAGTTGCAAATGCATCTGCAGGTTATCCATACATCTCTGTGCCATGTCTGCTTTAGCACCGCCGGTAAATAGCATGTTATCATCGATTAGCTGGCAGTCACGCTGCGACCAAATATGTCTGATTAGCACATAAGTCAACATCAACAAAACTCACCTTTGTGATTTTGTTGACTTTATCATTGCAAATGCATCTGCAGGTTATCCATACATCTCTGTGCCATGTCTGTCATTGCCGGTAAATAGCATGTTAGCATCGATTAGCGTAACATGTTAGCATCGATTAGCGTAGCATGTTAGCATCGATTAGCTGGCAATCACGCCGCAACCAAATATGTCTGATTAGCACATAAGTCAACAACAAAACTCACCTTTGTGATTTCATTGACTTTATCGTTGCAAATGCATCTGCAGGTTATCCATACATCTCTGTGCCATGTCTGTCATCGCCGGTCAAATGTGAAGACACTTTGGTACATTCAATGGGGGTCTGGCGGAAAACACTTTCGCATCCTCGGGCCAGTGGTGCAACTTGAATCCCTCCCTGTTAGTGTTGTTACACCCTCTGACAACACACCGACGAGGCATGATGTCTCCAAGGTTCCAAAAAATAGTCGAAAAAACGGAAAATAACAGAGTTGAGACCCATGTTTGTAATGTGTAGAAAATGAAAATGGCGGCAGTATTACCTCGGTGACGTCACGTTCTGACATCATCGCCACCAGAGCAATAAACAGAATGGCGTTTAATTCGCCAAAATTCACCCATTTAGAGTTCGGAAACCGGTTAAAAAAATATTTGGTCTTTTTTCTGCACCATCAAAGTATATATTGACGCTTACTCAGGTCTGGTGATAATGTTCCCCTTTAAAGGCCTACTTAAATGAGATTTTCTTATTTAAACGGGGATAGCAGGTCCATTCTATGTGTCATACTTGATCATTTCGCGACATTGCCATATTTTTGCTGAAAGGATTTAGTAGAGAACATCGATGATAAAGTTTGCAACTTTTGGTCGCTAATAAAAAAGCCTTGCCTTTACCGGAAGTAGCAGACGATGTGCGCGTGACGTCACCGGTGTGAGGGCTCCTCACATCCTCACATTGTTTATAATGTGAGCCACCAGCAGTAAGAGCAATTCGGACCGAGAAAGCGCCGATTATTAATTTGAGCGAGGATGAAAGATTTGTGGATGAAGAACGTTAGAGTGAAGCACAAAAAAAAAAAAAGAAAAGGCGACGGCTCCAGGCGGCAGCAGTGTGACAGTTTCAGATGTAATTAGACACATTTACTAGAATCATTCTCAAAAATCCCTTATCTGCTTATTGTGTTAATGTATTTTAGTGAGATTATAAAGTCATACCTGAAAGTCGGATGGCTGCGGTGAACGCCAGTGTCTCTGTGAGAAGCCGAGGAGCCAAGATCACAGCTGCCTTTTTGAGCTGCAGGATGAGGTCGCGTAATCAACTCAAGTCTTTGGTAAGAGCCGACTTAATATCACAATTGTCCCATTCAAAAACTTTCTGGTTGATGTAGGGAAACATGTTCGCTTGACCGCTCCGCGTTAAAGCTTCACAACAAACAAAGAAACACAGGCTGTGTTTCGGTGCTAAAGGCAGCTGCTATTCACCGCTTTCCACCAACAGCAATCTTATTTGACGTCTCCATTATTAATTGAACAAATTGCAAAAGATTCAGCAACACAGATATCAAAAATACTGTGTAATTATGCGATGAAAAGAGATGACTTTTAGCCTTAAGTGATGCTGGGCTAATATGTCCCCTCCAACCAATAACGTCACAAACAAGAGTCATCATTCCGCAGAGTTTTCAACAGGAAACTCCGCGGGAAATTTAAAATTGCAATTTAGGAAACTAAACCGGCCGTATTGGCATGTGTTGCAATGTTAATATTTCATCATTGATATATAAACTATCAGACTGCGTGGTCGGTAGTAGTGGGTTTCAGTAGGCCTTCAAAGGGCTGCACAAGCCACAACGATCCCACAAACATGATTCTCGCAACACATCAGTTTTTGACTCCGTGTCAAATAAAACACAATTTTCTCTGGTTGTTATTTGGTGGCACTTATCCCAAACGAAAGACCAATTTCAACAAAGGTTATGAAATAAATGTGTTTGCATTGTTTGTTGCAACGTTCACTTTCTCTGATTATTTTAGCGCAGTGAAAACTCACAGAAAACTTTTTGATTGATTGATTGATTGATACTTTTATTAGTAGATTGCACAGTACAGTACATATTCCGTACAATTGACCACTAAATGGTAACACCCCAATAAGTTTTTCAAATTGTTGAAGTCGGGGTCCACGTTAATCAATTCAAACAAAGGGATGTTCACCACAAAGAAATACAAGCAAAGGACAGACTATAATATATCATTTAAAACAGTTAATCCATTCAACTCTTAACTTCCACTCATTTTGGGAAAAATGCCTTTTAGCAAAAGAACATCCTGGAGGCACTATTTTCCTATCCCCAAAAAATAAATCCAGTTGTCTTCCTTCTACTTTTAGAGATTACTTGTTATCATAAGAAGCCGAGAGATAATAGCCTCACGACAAGCATGAACTGTAGCACTAAAACATCAGAGATAAGAGTGCCCTCCAACCAGCTACCTCTGTAATGGTGTCCCTGAGCAGGGACCATTTTTCTTGCAGAAACACTCGACTCGATCTGGAGGAATTAGATAACTCTGCACTAAGGGCACGGTTGGAGATGCAAAACCGGTCCATCTGTGTGAGCCCTGCCACCTGTATCATGTAATGTTTTAATGCAGGGGTGTCAAACTCAAATACAGAATGGGACAAAATTTTAAATGGAACAAAGTCACGGGCCAAGGTTGAACAAATTAACCTTTTGATAGGGACCCAAACAAGTTTTGCATTAAATATTGAACAAGCAAGGCTTATATAACTTTAGTGACATGCAAAATCCAGTTTCGAATAATAATAATAATAATAATAATAATAATAAAACAAATATCAATGGCATATCGAATAAAATTTGAATAAAAATTGTATGGCTTTTTTTCAATTTGCAATCTTCTGAGGTAAATATCAAATTTTTTCCACAGGCCAATAATAAATTTGAAAATAAAATAACAATAATGAATGAACCAAACATTCAAGCCTTGAAGTAGCAAGAGAAAATGCATGAATAAAACGTTAATTATTGGTCAGTTTGCTGGAAGTTTCCCAGAAGAGTTAGTGCTGCAAGGGTTTCTGGGTATTTGTTCTGCTGCGGATGTTCACCCGAAATGTGTTTGTCATTCTTGTTTGATGTGGGTTCACAGTGTGGCGCATATTTGTAACAGTGCTAAAGTTGTTTATACAGCCACCCTCAGTGTGACCTGTATGGCTGTTGACCAGGTTTGCTTGCATTCACTTGTGCGTGTGTGTGTGTGTGTGTGTGTAAAAGCCACAAATATTATGTGACATGCTGTTAGTATGGAGGAAAAGCGGACGTGACGACAGGTTGTAGAGAACGCTAAAGGCAGTGCCTTAAATGCAGTTAAATGTAGTTGTCCAGGTGGAAATCGGTAGAAATTCGGGAGAATAGTTGCCCCGGGAGATTTTTGGGAGGGGCACTGAACTTTGGGAGTCTACGGGGAAAATTAGGAGTGTTGGCAAGTATGAGTATTAGCTGTGAATGCGGTGTTACAGCGGCACCAATGCTGTATAACACCGGCGGGCCAGCTCTAATGCTAAATTGATATTGCCTCAAGGGCCAAATTAAATTACACGGCGGGCCAAATTTGGCCCGCGGGCCAGAGTTTGACACCCATGTTTTAATGTGTTGAAACGGTCCTTCTGCTTTTCAATTTAGGCAAATGTTATCTTCCAATGCCCCCTTTTCCCCTTCAGTAGTACTACGTTTTGTCAGACAGCTTGCAAATGGCTACCCTCCCTTTGTCTTTACAACGTGCCTCTCATCGCACACACTTTCTTCCCCTGCTATCTCTTTTTCCGCTTGATGTTATCATTTTCATTGTCTCCCGTCCTGCGATCAGTTCCCAATAAGCACCATCCTCTTTCACTCTACCTTGTCTTTTATTTAACAGCTTGTTGCTACGCTATAGAATTTCACCCGACTACTTCTACTTTTTGAGGCATGGCTAAAGTTTCCTCAATGTTGTCCATGTATCGGGTTCTAGGAGGTCTGTGAGGACAATTAAATCATACTTGCCAACCCCAATACCTCCGGAATTCGGGAAATTGGGGGGCGGGATAGGATAAATACTTCAATTTCAGTGTTCATTTATTTACACCAGTGGTTCTTAACCTGGGTTCGATCGAACCCTAGGGGTTCGGTGAGTTGGCCTCAGGGTTTCGACGGACCCTCCGCCGCGGAGGTCGAGACACACCCGACTCATCGTGCAAATAAAAACTTCCCCATATCGCGGTTTTATGGATACGGCAGCAGCAGAAGTCACACTGATTTGCAGGTGTGTCATTTGTTGTGAGTTCATGCACTGTGATGTTTGCGCATGGCTCATTTTGTGCACCGGTAAAAAACAACAACTTTGACTTGAATTTGAATAAAATATATATATATATTTTTCACTAAAGGAGGGTTCGGTGAATGCACATTTAAAACTGGTGGGGTTCGGTATCTCCAACAAGGTTAAGAACCATTGATTTACACATGTACACACATAACAAAGCCTATGAAGGAACATTGGTATAGGCAGCATCTGTGACATTTAATTTGCTGGAAAGTAGTGAGTTTAGGGTTGAATTGTCCATCCTTGTTCTATTCTCTGTCACTATCTTTTTTCGGACATTACTACTTGCCGTAGTTTTGA
Source organism: Nerophis ophidion (assembly GCF_033978795.1). Classification (NCBI taxonomy): domain Eukaryota; kingdom Metazoa; phylum Chordata; class Actinopteri; order Syngnathiformes; family Syngnathidae; genus Nerophis; species Nerophis ophidion. Next base: position 63,477,518 of record NC_084613.1, on the reverse strand, counting down.
AGCAATGCATGATTGGATTCCGGATGTTGCGTGTCAGTGTATTAACGTGCCGGCTGGAATAAACACACGCTGAGAAGTAGCTCCGTGCCTGGCTACTTTATGGGTTATACATAAACCTATGGATAACGGAGACATATATAATAGTCTCCTTTTTGTTGTGTGTGCAGTTGTGCACTCTCCGCTGTTTGTATGGAGGAAAAGTGGACGTGACGACAGGCTGTCCTCACTCAGGTCGGGCTGGAAATTAGGAGAAATTCGGGAGAATGGTTGCCCTGAGAGATTTTCTGGAGAGGCACTGAAATTCGGGAGTCTCCCGGAAAATTCAGGAGGGTTGGCAAGTATGCCAATTAGAGATGCGCGGATAGGCAATTATGTCATCCGCAACCGCATCACTAAAGTTGTCATCCACCCGCCATACACCCGAACCAACATTTTATCAGAACCGCAACCGCCCGCCACCCGCCTGTTGGTATATATCTGGAGTCGGCGACCTTTACCACTAAAAGAGCTAGTTTGACCCGTGTCACAAAGTAAAGAAGTCATTGGGAGCCACTAACGTTCTCGCAAATATCCGATGGTGCTCATCCAGGTAACGAGAGTAAGGGCGTGCTGTGATGCCATTGCCTTTGATGCCTTCTACATCATGTACGAACCGTTTGCCAGTCCAGCAACATGTTGTATGCAGTTTCTTCAAACACACGTACAAGATTGAAAGGCATACTGGGTGATACAGAGTACACTGATGGTTGTGACATAAACAATTTTAACATTCTTACTAATATGTGCCGCACTGTGAAGCCACACCAAACAAGAATGACAAACACATTTCGGGAGAACATCCTCACAGTATCACAACATAAACGCAACACAACAAATACCCAGAATCCTTTGCCTCCATGACACTTCCTGAATATATTTTACACCCCGGCGCCTCCAACTCCGCCCACCTTACCGACGCACGGGGAGGTGGGAGGGTAGCGGGGTTTGCTGCTAGCGGGGTGTATAATATAGTCAGGAAGTGTCATGGATCATCAACATTCTACAATTAATCTTAATCAGGAAAAATTACTAATGATGTTCCATAAATAATTTTTAAAATGTTTTCAAAAAGATTCGAATTAGCTAGTTTTTCTCTTCTTTTTTTCGGGTGAATTTTGAATTTTAGAGAGTCGAAATTGAAGATAAACTATGTTCCAAAATTGTATTTCAATTTTTTTCCTGTTTTCTTCTCTTTTAAACTGTTCAACTAAGTGTTTTTTTTTCATCATTTATTCTCTGCAAAAAACCTTCCGTAAACGGAAAAAAAAATGTCCGACGGAATGACGAACAGAAATACCCATTTTTATTTATATGGACCAACAGCAACGCCACAACGAGTTGCATGGCAAAGCTCCGTGAATGTGCATATCTAAACAAACTATCCAGTTACGGAGACACGTCAAGTCAACACTTCCCTTCTTTTATCCGCCGCCATTGTTTGCCCACACATGCATTTTAACCCTGGAACAAGATCGCACGCCTCGCCTGTCTCTTCACTCTCCCGGAAATGCTCCCGCGCAGATGAACCAACAGCAACGCGGCAACACGAAATGCCGCCAGCTTCGCTGGGCCCGAGATCATCTAAGATGGACTGATGCAAAGCGGAAAAGTGTTGTGTGGTCTAACGAGTCCACATTTCAAATTGTTTTTGGAAACTGTGGACTTCGTGTCATCCGGATTGTTATAGGCGCAAAGTTGAAAAGCCAGCATCTGTGATGGTATGGGGGTGTATTAGTGCCCAAAGCATGGGTAACTTACACATCTCTGAAGGTACCAATAATGTTAAAAGGTACATACAGGTTTTGGAACAACATATGTTGCCATCCAAGCAACGGAGTCTGAAAAAAGGATACATTTAATGACTTCAGTTCTCATTTTCCCAATAAAAGCAATTATGATACACAGACAGCACAAGTCGTTTGATATAAAAGTAATTTTAACTGAAATTAACCAAAGAATATTCAACAAAATAGTTAAGTCAAACACAAGCGACTATGGCAAAAATGTTTCATGTGCAACAATGACAGATACAGCAATGGACAGCGGCCATGTGCCTGCTAATAACCAGACATCCATCCATCCCTTTGAGGTCGGAAGGCGGGGTACACCCTGAACATGTCGCCACCTCATCGAAGGGCCGACACAGATAGACAGACAACATTCACACTCACATTCACACACTAGGGACAATTTAGTTTTGCCAATCGACCTATCCCCAGGTGCATGTCTTTGGAGGTGGGAGGAAGCCGGAGTACCCGGAGGGAACCCACATATTCACGGGGAGGACATGCAAACTCCACACAGAAAGATCCCGAGCCCGGGATTGAACCCTGACTACCCAGGACCTTCGTATTGTGAGGCAGACGCACTAACCCCTCATCCACCGTTAAGCCCAGAAACCAGACAATACATTCAAAATGCGACAAGTTCCCTATGTATTAAATATGGGTGTAACGGTACACAAAAATTTCGGTTTGGTACGTACCTCGGTTTAGAGGTCACGGTTCGGTTCATTTTCGGTACAGTAAGAAAACAACAAAATGTAAATTTTTTGGTTATTTATTTACCACATTTGCAAAATCTTCCACCAAAAATATTTTTCTTGGTGGAATATCTGATGTGAAGTAATGGGAACCTTGGCTAGGTCAATAATTAATAATAACATGGATTTTGATCCAATATTATGTTTTGAGCAATGACAGTTTGAAAGAAAAAAAACAGCTTTGTTTTATTAGTCAACATTGCACATTTTTCTAAATTACATTTTAGTTTTAAGCTTTTTTATTTCACTTTTGTTATGTTTTTGTTTATTTTAATAGTATTTCTACAATGTGCCGTGGGCCTTTAAAACATTAGCTGTTGGCCGCAAATGGCCTCCGAGGCACACTTTTGACACCCCTGCTATAGATAAAAATAAAATCTGATAAATCTATGGATAAAAAGCAGAGCCTGGCGACACATGCACGTTTATCATAACTCTCTCGCTCTCTCTGTCTCCACCCCTCCCTCACGAATGCTGCTGCGTGCACACTTTGTTTTGTTTTTAAGCCCTTCTTAACCCCAAACCTACATTGAAAATACACGCAACCCTAACTTAAAATGCCGGACATTTTAGGCATTTAAGAAACTCCCCCCGGACAGCCCCGCAAAAGAGGACATATCCGGTGAGAAGAGGAGGTATGGTCAGTCTATCATAGCCCTGTTGCTGCTAGCATGCCTTGTGTTGTGCCTCAGTGTGCATTGTTTACACAACGTGTGGTACGCTACTGTACTTAATATGTCCGTGTGGAAACTCATTCGGTACACTTCCGAACCGAACCGATACCCCCGTACCGAAACGGTTCACTACGAATACACATACCGTTACACCCCTAGTATTTAATGAAAACAAAATGCCATTTTTTTTTCAGATCACAACATGGTACCTTAAGAAAATATGAATTGTGAAATTAACAACAGGCTGTATGATAATGGCGCGGGAGCATTTGCAGGTTTCGGGAAACGAACTGGAGTGTTGAGAGACTGGCGAAGGGTGGGTTAAAATGTATGCCTGTTGGTACCCTGTGGGTAAATCTGAGTGGGGAGGTCACCGATGTAATACTACATTTATTTTGCTTAATATTTTTGGTAGCTACTGGCTGATCTACCTTCAAACTCTTTTGTCACTTTTATCACTCACTCTCTCATATGAGGCCACTGTCTATTGGTCGTCCCCTGGTAGTTGGCTGACTGTTGATCGTGAACAATTTGGTTTAATATGCAGTGGAGCCTGCTTTTGAAATGTTAATACAGCTGACGGTCACCCTCATTTAATCGTATCTGCCAAAATCCTGATCTTGATTAAAATGTGATTAATTGTGCAGCCCTGTAGTGTACACATACAAGTGTACACAAGACCAAAGCTGAGGAACAATCCTCTATATAAGACTGGGGGCTGAGGAGAAGGAGCAAGGCGAAGAGATTGGGGTTCAAATCCAAAACACAACATCGTCATAAATAAGATATTTTTAATTTTCTTCTTCATTTCCTTTTTCTGTTCTGCAACAACTGCGATGTATTGCAACGTTTGCATCATATATTGCAGTGAGTTTGGATAAACTTTGACTGCTAAAATGCCAATGGTTTTAAATTTGGTGTAAAATATATCTATATTTATCTATAGTGTAAATGTAAATATGCAGTGTATATACTGTATGTCATTGTCTACTAGTGTATGCTGTATGAGGATATCTTTCTATTCTATTCTATTCTATTCTATTCTATTCTATCTATAAACATCTCAGCCTTTAAAACATGTACTGCAGATATAAAATAAAAATATAAAGTTGTTTGTTGTATTACACATACAACAATTAACACAAAACTCAAACTATATACATTTCTTAACAACATCCAGTAATATATATACAGTAAATGCACAAAATGTACAAAAATATAAATATTTAAAAAGAACATGGATTAAGCAAAGAAGCAAATGATGTCCTAATATGATCCACTCGAAGAAACTCTTCAAACTTAAAGTGTTTACGAAGTACAAAAAAGAAGAACCATGATTGTGGAAGTCTCTATGTGTGGGTTCCCCTGGGACTGACAGAAATCTTGTGAGCCCAAGTCCAGGGTTCAACAAGTCTTTTATTTTTCTATTTATGTTGTGCAAAGTTCTGGTTTGTCTCGCTCGCGGCCTTCTGCTCACTTGTTTGTGTCTGCTCCTCTCTCCCCTCATGGCCTCGGACGCTGCTGATAAAAGAGACAGGTGATTAGATAACCAGCCGCAGCTGGGCAATCTACTCACCTGTCAGCTGGGTTACGAAGCCGGGCCATACACACTCCCTTCCCGCAGGAGGCACGCCCACCACGCCCCCTCCACATATTGCCACCGCCAGACTCAGGCCGGGAAGCGCCCCCCCTCCTTGTATGAGAGCGGGAGAGGAAGTCGGCCACAGCCATATGCTCCCCCGGTCTGTGGATCACTAAGAATTTGTAGGGTTGTAAAGCGAGATACCAACGCATGATCCGCGCGTTGGCATTCTTCATGTGGTGGGGCCACTGGAGGGGTTTGTGGTCCAAGCAGAGGCTGAAAGAGCGCCGCAACAGGTAATACCAGAGGGCCCTGACCGCCCACCGGATGTCGAGGCACTCCCTCTCCACCGTGCTGTAACCCGCCTTCCGGTCCGAGAGCTTCCGGCTGATGTACAGTACAGGGCGGTGGGCGGCCCCCCACCCGCTGGGACAAAACAGTTCCCAGCCCTCTGCCCGACGCGTCTGCCGGCAAGCAGAAGGGGATGGAAAAGTTAGGCATGTGCAGGAACGGCTCCTCAGATAGGGCCGTTTTCACCCTCTCGAACGCCTGCTGGCATGAGGTCAGTTAGTGGGCTGGTCAGGTCCGCAAACCGGGGAATAAACCTCCGGTAGTAACCCGCCAGTTCTAAAAACTGCCTCACCTCTTTTTTTCGTCTTTGCTGCTGTTTTATCAACTGGTACTCCAAATACTGTACCTCCGTCCGGCCAACCGCACACTTCGCCGGGTTGGCGGTGAGCCCCGCCTGCCTCAGGGACTCGAGCACCGCCCCCATCCGCCGCTTGTGTTCTTCCAAGCCATCACTCTGGATTATGACATCATCCAGATAGGCAGCCGCGTAGGCAGCGTGAGGGCGCAGCACCCGGTCCATGAGGCGCTGGAATGTGGCGGGCGCACCAAACAAGCCGAATCGAAGTGTCTCGAATTGGTACAATCCTTATGGAGTTGAGAATGTCGTTTTTTCCTTTGACTCTGGCGACAAGGGAATCTGCCAGTAGCCCTTGGTCAAATCCAGTGTCGTGAAAAAACGAGCAGTGCCTAGCCGATCCAGGAGCTCGTCGACCCGGGGCATCGGGTCGACACTTCATTCGGTAATCCACACAGAACCGTCCTTCTTCCCTACCAGAACGATGGGGCTGAACCACGCACTGTGGGATTCTTCTATTACCCCTAACTCCAGCATGGATTTAAAATAGTGAAGTTCCCCTTTTAGGCTTGTGCTAATTTGCATAACTTTAAAGATCTCGTGAAGCTGCTGGTTTGGATGATAAAGCAGCAAGTGAGTTTCCTGATGCTTTGGCAAAGAGTATAAAACAGAGGTGAGAAACTGTAATCCCTTTTCTTGTACGGATTCATTTAATTCCTGTATTCAGTGTTTTATTGATTGATTGATTGAAACTTTTATTAGTAGATTGTACAATACAGTACATATTCCGTACAATTGACCACTAAATGGTAACACCTGAATATGTTTTTTAACTTTTTTAAGTCGGGGTCCTCGTTAATCAATTCCTCATCAGTCATCACACAAGTTAATCATCAGAGTATATGCATTGAATTATTTACAATATGGGAGGTGGGTTTTGGAGGCGCTTGGGCTATCAGCACTTCAGTCATCAACAATTATATAATCTGAGAAATGGACATTGTAACACTGTAGGTCTGACTTGGTAGGATATGTACAGCGAGCAGTGACCATAGTGAGCTCAGAAAGCATAAGAACAAGTATATACATTTGATTATTTACATTTGATGATTTACAATCTGGGGAGGTGGGATGTGGTGGGGGGAGGGTGTTAGGCTAGGGTTGTAGTTGCCTGGAGGTGTTGTTTTAGTGCGGTTCTGAAGGAGGATAGAGATGCACTTACTTTTACACCTGTTGGGAGTGCATTCCACATTGATGTGGCATAGAAAGAGAATGAGTTAAGACTTGTTAGATCGGAATCTGGGTTTAACGTGGTTTGTGGAGCTCCCCCTGGTGTTGTGGTTATGGCGGTCATTTACGTTATGGAAGTAGTTTGACATGTACTTTAGTATCAGAGAGGTGGAGTGAATTTTATAGACTAGGCTCAGTGCATGTTGTTGTACTCTGTCCTCCACCCTGAGCCAGCCCACTTTGGAGAAGTGGGTAGGAGTGAGGTGTGATCTTGGGTGGAGGTCTAAAAGTAACCTGACTAGCTTGTTCAGGGATGTTTGGAGTCTAAATGTGAGGGTTTTGGAAGTGCTGGGGTACCATGAGGTGCATGTGTAATCAAAAAGGGTTGAATGAGAGTTCCCGCTAGAATCTTCATGGTGCTTTTGTTGATCAGAAAGGAGAGTCTGTAGAGAAATTTTGTTTGTTGGTTGACCTTTTTGATGACCTCGGTTACCATTTTATCACAGTGTTGTATGTCCTTCATGTGGTCTGTGTGCAGTCTGTGTGACTCAAGTGTAACTTTTGTATGAGTTTCCTTTTACACAAACATTTGATTTACATTAAGAAGGGGATTCATCTGGCCCCATTGTTCGCGGTTTACCTGACACATGAAACGTGAAAAATTATCCACTTTAGCCACCAAACGACGGTAGAGTATTGAATAACTTAAAATGTGTATTGTGGCTATTGAAACTTTGACCCCAGCATCAGTTGCTATGGAGAGTGGCGTTTTCCATCATTTTCATCAGAATGTAATTGCAAAATGACCCTCTTCTCTCACTTGAATCCCTTCCATACTGTACAACACACCATAAGAACATACCTTGTCCGTAACTTAAGCCTGTAAACTTATTGGGTCTAAAGTAGTTTTTTTATGTGAGTGTAACTGAGAATGAAGTTCCATCGTTTTTATTGGATCCTTAAAGGAGTTCAGGACTCAAAAGCGGGTCAACAAGACAGCCGTAAAGACATATATGTCTTGCAGGTATAAAGATAACCTTTTAATAATAATAACCTTGTACATTATATATAAATTATATTACTAATAATAACCTTGCTTCAATGCCTTTACTCACCCTAAAGCAATAGCAGTGTCCTCACAGCTTCCCAAGTCACTCCTGTCAGGGTCACTTTTGTCCACAAACCCCAAAATCATAAACCTTTTTTAAAGGGGAACATTATCACCAGACCTATGTAAGCGTCAATATGTACCTTGACGTTGCAGAAAAACGACCATATATTTTTTAAACCGATTTCCGAACTCTAAATGGGTGAGTTTTGGCGAATTAAACGCCTTTCTGTTTATCACTCTCGGCGCGATGACGTCAGAACGTGACGTCACCTAGGTAATAAAGCCGGCATTTTAATTTTCTCAAACACATACAAACACCGGTTCTCAGCTCTGTTATTTTCCGTTTTTCCGACTATTTTCTGGAACCTTGGAGACATCATGCCTCGTCGGTGTGTTGTCGGAGGGTGTAACAACACTAACAGGGAGGGATTCAAGTTGCCCAAAGATGCGAAAGTGGCAAGAAATTGGACGAAATTTGTTCAAAATACGAGGGTGTGGGGAAAGCCGACGAAATGGTCAGTTGTTTGTTCCGCACACTTTACCGACAAAAGCTATACTACTACAGAGATGGCAAGATTGTGTGGATATCCTGCGACACTCAAAGCAGATGCATTTCCAAGGATAAAGTCAAAGAAATCTCCCGCCAGACCCCCATCGAATGTGCCGGAGTGTCCGCACATTTTACCGGCGGTGCTAAGGCAGACATGGCACACAGAGATGTATGGATAACCTGCAGATGCATTTCCAACGATAAAGTCAACGAAATCACAAAGGTGAGTTTTGTTGATGTTGTGTTGATGTTGATGATGTGCTAATCAGACATATTTGGTCGCGGCATGACTGCCAGCTAATCGATGCTAACATGCTATTTAGGCTAGCTGTATGTACATTTGAAACTACATTTACATCCAGCGTTTCCTTCCACCCACATTTAATGCCAAACAAACACTTACCAATCAACAAATTTAAGTTGATCCAGTGTCACAAGATGCGAAACTTCCGATCGTTGGTCTGCACATTTTACCGGCGATGCTAACGAAGACATGGCCGAATAGCGTCAATAGCTATTCGCTCAATAGCTTCAGTTTCTTCTTCAATTTTGTTTTCGCAGTCTGCCTCCATACTCCAACCATCCGTTTCAATACATGCGTAATCTGTTGAATCGCTTAAACCGCTGAAATCCGAGTCTGAATCCGAGCTAATGTCGCTATATCTTGCTGTGGTATCCGCCATTGTTTGTTTGTATTGGCAGCACAGTATGACGTCACAGGAAAATGAACAGTGGCTTCGAGAGAGCGAAAAAAAGGGACTTTAAAGCTTTTTTTACTGATATTCCGGGATGGGTAAAATTTTGAAAAAAACTTCAAAAAATAAAATAAGCCACTGGGAACTGATTTTTATTGGTTTTAACCCTTTTGTGATAATGTTCCCCTTTAAATGCAACATTCGAATTGGCATTTTTTACTTCTCGCCTGTCAGACAGAATGTCCTTGGTTTTTTTTAAAAAAAGGGTAAAATGTGGACATAGAAATTGTCAGTTTGTAGTAAGACAAACTTTTGAAATAATTGTTGACTCAAAGTCCATTGTCATTGGCTGAGTGAATTTGTGGCATTGTGTGATTCTTCAACTGTGCTGTCACATTCTTTGTGGATTGTAAATTCAATTGGATATGGTTAAATTGATACATCCATCCATCCCTTTTCCATCCATCTATTTTCTACAGCTTGTCTTTTTTCGGGGTCGCGGGGGGTGCTGAAGCCTATCTCAGCTGCATTCGGGCGGAAGGCGGCGTACACCCTGGACAAGTGGCCACGTTATCACAGGGCCAACACAGATAGACAGACAACATTCACACTAACATTCTTATATGCGACTTATAGTCAGAAAAATATGGTGTGTATATATATATATATATATATATATATATATATATATATATATATATATATATATATATATATATATATATATTATATATATATATATATGTATATATGTATATATATATATATATATATATATATATATGTATATATGTATATATATATATATATATATATATATATATATGTATATATGTATATATATATATATATATATATACATATATATATATATATATATATAAATCATTTTGCCACATCGCTTAGCCCTATTAGAATCATACCTTCCTAAAATGACTATCAACTTAATAGCAATAATGTGGCCTGCATCACTTTCATCCCCCATACCACTGCCATTATCATTTTAAGCATTTTAGATTTTGACCTTCCAAGTGTTGGGTTTCTTCTATGTGTTTGGTTCCAAATAAAGTGTGGCTGTGTCAAAACAATTCCGGCCAGACCAGCATAGCAGCGCATAGAGCTTGTGTCCAGTGCAGTTAATCATTTCAAATGTTAACATCTGATCCCATTTGAACTCTGCGGCGACCACGATTAGCCTTCCATCAAACTCTGAAATGTGATTACACTGCACATGAGACCCACAAAATATTTGCTCAGCAGAGTCAACCTTGGTCCGCTGTTTTTCTGACGATCACCACAATAATTGTTTTCCTTTTGTTTTAAACCCACTTTCCCCCCCACAATAGAACGTAATGGACTTGTAACATTGTTTATTATTAGAGTAAAGCCTCTCCCCCTTTTAGAAATTGAGTAAATAAATGTCCTGGCCACCTTTTAAGTAAATATGGTAGAAGGCTTTATACTCTTCAGTAGGTCCATTTATCCGTCCCATAATGTCTTCGTGAACTGCTGATTTATGTGGAACATTGACACAAAAAGTGCACTGTGCTGGTCCCAAATGTGGTTTCAGATGACTCAAGCTTGCACTTGTTGAAGAAATAGGAAGATATAGACCAGGGGTCTCAAACTCACTTTACCTGGGGTCCACTGGATGCAGAGTCTGGGTGAGGCTGGGCCGCAAGAAAAGATTTCCTAAAAAAAATGTTGCATACTCCTCATCATGACGTTGGGGTGCCCGTGTTCTCAACAAAGAAATATTGCATCTCCCACTTTTCCTGGATTTTTCTTTGCTCATTTCAAACCTTTCTCCTCACTGCAGGCTTTGAAAAAGACATGTTTGGGGTTGTGGAATATATTTGTATTTAGCTAAAGCACTGAGAATAATGTTATTTCCGCAATGCCTCTCGTTCCGCTTTTCCTCCCTACAGCAACACGGCGGTCGGCGGATAATAGCCGGGAAAGTACCGGGATAGCGAGCGCAAAAAAGTGACGGCTCCCGGATTGTTATCGGTGTCATATAGAAATATGTGTAGCGTTCACCATGTGAGTCAATGCAAATTAAACAATAAAAACAAATAGTATGAATTGGCCCAGGTTATCGGGGACTGTCATTACTGACGGAGAGGTGTCGTGGTGTGACTGCAGCCAGGCACGTAAGAAAACCCTCGTCTCCATGGCAACGTCTCTGTCGCTTTCACTCACTTGCCGCTTTTCCACTAATGCAGGGGTAGGCAACCCGGAACGTTGAATGAGCCATTTTGGACCCAAATAACACAATGCTGTCAAGTGCTAATCATATAAAACTTGCGGGCCGCACTAACATTAAACTTTCATATTAAGGTGGGGGCCGCAAAGTAACTTTCTGAATGAAACATGTCGAATTGGGGGCGTGCACTCTCCACTTTAGTCGCCAAATGGCAGTAGATAATGTATGTGTTTTGTGGCAATCTCAACTTTGCTCACAGTGTCAGTTGCTATGTAGGGTAGCGCTTTCATCATTTTCAACAGACTGCATTGCAAAATGATAAACCCCTCACCTTCCTCTCACTTGGTTGTGGAGCTATATGAATCCCCTCTCAACTGCATTTTGTTCTTTCATATTTTATTATTCCTATTGAAATTCTACTGTATTGTGGATTTCAATCATAAAAGTTTAGATTTTACATTTTGGATGTGTATTTATGTATGTGTATGTATGTGTGTATATGTAGGTATATATGTGTGTGTGTATGTATATGTACATATACATATATGTACGTGTATATATATATATATATATATATATATATATATATATATATATATATATATATATATATATATATATAATTGTATTTTTTTGTTTGTTTTGTTTTATTTTAATTTTTTTTTTTTTTCTCCACTTTAGCCGCCAAATGGCAGTAGATAATGTATGTGTTTTGTGGCAATCTCAACTTTGCTCACTGTGTCAGTTGCTATGTAGAGTGGCGCTTTCATCATTTTCAACAGACTGCATTGCAAAATGATAAACCCCTCACCTTCCTCTCACTCGGTTTTGGAGCTATATGAATCCCCTCTCAACTGCATTTTTTTCTTTCATATTTTATTATTCCTATTGAATTTCTACTGTATTGTGGATTTAAATCATAAAAGTTTAGATTTTTATTTTTTTTTAAAGTATCCTAAAATACATAAGTCGGTTATCTATGACCACATATAGCTCATTCATGGTTGCGTGACAAAGTCTCAATCAAGTTAGTGTTGCTAAGTTATGTTACATCCTGATTCATTTTTCTCCTTGAAATTCTGCAGACAATACCCCATTATGACAATGTGGAAAGTTTTTTTTTGTTTTATTTTTATTTTGCAAATTTATTTAAAAATCACATCCGAGTACTCCGGCTTACTCCCACCTCCAAAGACATGCACCTGGGGATAGGTTGATTGGCAACACTAAATTGGCCCTAGTGTGTGAATGTTGTCTGTCTATCTGTGTTAGCCCTGCGATGAGGTGGCGACTTGTCCAGGGTGTACCCCGCCTTCTGCCCGAAAACAGCTAAGATAGGGACAAGCGGTAGAAAATGGATGGATGGATGGATGGTAAGTTATTGTTTTTCTTTATTGTTTGGCGAAGACACATACTATAGATCAGTCCCCTCCGAAAAGTCATGATGTCGCCAATTCACACAAATTCCACCAATCACAGCAAATTATGGTATTTTGTTAATGCTTGCAACTTGTCTGAATATTTTGGCTAATCAGTGGAAATTTTTTTAGACACTCAGAATGTCTCTTTCTTGTTTAGATGAAGCACAAACAGCAGCATGTAACAGTATATCGACTTTTTATTGCTCAAATGGTGCAATTGTCTTTCTTCTTAGTTCGATTCCTGTCTGAGTAATGTCATAGTAAACACATCGCCATCCTCACTTTGCAATATACAGTATGTATATTTAGTTGTTTTTCTGTTCATGTAGGATAGTAAAACTACGAATAAGTTAAAGTTAAAGTACCACTGATAGTCACACGCACACTAGGTGTGGTGAAATTACCCTCTGCATTTGACCCATCCCCTTGTTCCACCCCCTGGGAGGTGAGGGAAGCAGCGAGCAGCGGCGGTGGCCACGCTCGGGAATCATTTCGGTGATTTAACCCAAAACTCCTATCCTTGATGCTGAGTGCAAAGCAGGGAGGTAATGAGTCCCATTTTTATAGTCTTTGGTATGACTCGGGGTTTGAACTCAAGACCTACCGATCTCAGGGTGGAGTCTCTAACCACAAGGCCACTGAGTGGTAGATTCTCATTAACAATGCTGATGTAGAAAAAGGGTAACACATTTAGCTTGACGTTATATTGACCTAAAAATTATTGCCAATAAAGGATATTATTGCCGTCATCTTTTTGAGCCCAAATTAACCACTGACGTAATGGAAGTATACCATTTCACATGCAATTAACTTGTATTTCTTGTATATTTTAAAATTGTAATTGAAATGTAAACTTTTAAATACCAAGGTCAATAACACAAACAGGGCTTCACGGTGGAAGAGTGGTTAGTGTGTCTGCCTCACAATACGAAGGTCCTGAGTAGTCCTGGGTTCAATCCTGGCCTTGGGGTCTTTCAGTGTGGAGTTTGCATGTTCTCCCCGTTAATGCGTGGGTTCCCTCCGGGTACTCCGGCTTCCTCCCACTTCCAAAGACATGCACCTGGGGATAGGTTGATTGGCAACACTAAATTGGCCCTAGTGTGTGAATTTGAGTGTGAATGTTGTCTGTCTATCTGTGTAGGCCCTGTGATGAGGTGGCGACTTGTCCAGAGTGTATGCCGCCTTCAGACCGATTGTAGCTGAGATAGGCACCAGCGCCCCCCGCCACCCCAAAGGGAATAAGCGGTAGTAAATGGATGGATGGAAGATCACTAGTAGATATTTTCACATTTTCAACATTACCATATTTATCCTTGATGAAGGGTTGCGTCATTTGAGCTGCATGTCGCCAGCATTGAACTTCTTTGCACTTCTGAACGTTATATAACACCCAAATTATTTTCACTTTACCTTTCTTTAACTCACTCCCACCAGAATTGTTAAGGTACAGGATAAAGTTGAAGGAGATAAAAGTTCAAAGGTTAACTAAAAAGAAAAGTGAAGTTGTCCTTTAGTAGAGCGACTCGACTTTGCATAACGCCGCCTTCACCAGAACATTTTTTTTTTTAAACAATATCACAGTATATAGTAGGGATGTGAATTTTACAACCTTATATTTAATTTGATTCTTATTCTTGGACTCTAGATTTGATTCAGAATCGATGTTCAATTCAACACAATTCTTGATTCCTATCTTAAAGGGGATCTGCCCTTTTTTTGGAATTTTGCCTATCGTTCACAATCATTATGAGAGACAGATTTATATATATATATATATATATATATATATATATATATATATATATATATATATATATATATATATTAGGACTGCGAATCCTTGGGTGTCCCATGATTCGATTCAATATGGATTTTTGGGGTCGCGGTTCGATTATATATCGATTTTTTTCGATTCAACGCGATTCTCGATTCAAAAACAATATTTTTCCGATTCAAAACTATTCGGTTTTCATTCAATAAATAGGATTTCAGCAGGATCTACCACAGTCTGCTGACATGCTAGGAGAGTAGTACATTTTTTTTAAAAGCTTTTATATTATTACAACTGATTGTAATAATGTAAATTTGTTTTAACTATTAAACAAACCAAAAATCTGACTTTTTTTATCTTTGTGAAAACATTGGACACAGTGTGTTGTCAAGTTTATGAGATGGGATGCAAGTGTAAGCCACTGTGACACTATTGTTCTTTTTAAAATTTTTTTTATAAATGTCTAATGATAATGTCAATGAGGGATTTTTAATCACTACTATGCTGAAATTATAACTAATATTGATACTGTTGATAATATTCATTTTTGTTTCATTACTTTTGGTTTGTTCTGTGTTGTGTTTGTGTCTCCTCTCAATTGCTCTGTTTATTGCAGTTCTGAGTGTTGCTGGGTCAGGTTTGGTTTTGGAATTGTATTACATTGTTATGGTATTGCTGTGTATTGGTTTGTTTGATTGATTAAAAAAAAAATAATAATAATAAATTTCTCTTTTTTTTAAATCAATTTAAAAAAAATGAGAATCGATTCTGAATCGCACAACGTGAGAATCGCGATTCGTATTCGAATCTATTTTTTCCCACAACCCTAATATATATATATATATATATATATATATATATATATATATATATATATATATATATATATATAATTGTTTTGCATTCTAAATAATAAATACATGCGATCAAAAATATTCAGCAGGCAACCTACTTTTCAATACTTCATTCCTTCCATGGAGTTTTTCAGTTTCTTAATTAGGTGACAGTTAACTTTTGCTGAAGCATTCCTTGGCCCAATTTTGCCACTCCAAGTCACATGGGTAGATATGTCCCTGCATTCTTCAACTTAGGCATGAATCTGAATATCTTCAACTGTGAGACACTCAAGATGGCAGTTTTAAATACAGAAGATCACGCTTACCTGGTAGCTTCACTTGTAATTCTTAAGCGTTTCATTTTGAATGTTCTTTCTTGTTGGGGCTATTTCCAACAAAATATTTGACGTCTCAGTTGATTTCTCAATTTCAGTTAAATGTTCTTTGTCCTATTTTACCTGAGGTACTGCAGCTGCCGAATAGTCATGGACATGTTAAAGGTGCCATATGTAGTAATGGGGCCAGAAATTATACTGCAATCACGGTTAAAATTTGGTAGTCCCCTCCCACTCTCCATGATTGAGGTTGTTAGATACGCACGCAAATCCGAATCCTACTCTAAGGAACTTCAAATGGCAATCGATGAGTCCTACGCTTTAGGTTCATCTTGTTTATGCTTTTTGCAAGATGCAAAAGAATGTACTCCAAACAACCACAGTAGTTTTATAAAGTAATGTAACAATAATGTATAGCTTTTACCTTGACGAGCGGATTTCTACGGTATCTCCTACAAGTTGCTTCTCCGTCAAGCCCACCATATCCCCATGTGTCTCCATATTTTCGTTGATAAATGTCTGCCATTAAATGTAGATATTATTTTAACATCTTTGGCTGGCATTATCGGTTCGTTCTTCTTCAGTATGGGGCAGACTAGCAGTGCTACACCCGAACAGCTTCATCAAATTAGCAACATTCTACGTCATGTTTTTGATTATATATTTATTTAATACAATGAAAATCATCCAATTCTTTACAACACTATTCTTCACACTCTCAGTTCCAATGGTTTAAAAACTATTGTATTTTTCAGACTATAAGACACATAAAATATTTTTTTTTTCCACAAAACTCGGCAGTGCACCTTATAACCCGGTGCTTCTGATGTAAGGAATACGTTTGGTTGAGCTTACCCACCTCAAAGCTATTTTGTTTGGTACATGGTGTAATGGTAAGTGTGACCAGTAGATGGCAGTCAAACATAAGAGATACGTGTATATTGCCACTATGATAGCAATATGTCTCAAGTAAACAACACCAACATTTTAAATGTTCCATTGAAATATACAACATTGCACACAGCGCACAAAAATCTATCAACATGTTTTAGTACGACTTTGGCAAGCTAGTAACCCGCACCGTGTGTGCTTCAATATACAATGGTGTGTGTATAAGGTAAGACATATTATCTGGTGTTTTGTTTTGTAATATTATGCAAAAGCAACTTTTCTTTCTTTCTGGTAACTGCTGATCCGTATTTGGGATCTGCATAAATCTGAAAGGGAAAATGGATGGATGGATGGATGGATAAATCTGAAAAATTGAGCTTGTCCGCCTTTGTAGTCCGTGTCGACGCGGACTACAAATCTACTCCTTTTTTTCTATCTTCTTGTTATGTGACATTCATCCTCCGCTGTTGCCGTTTCTAATATAAAGTAGTGTAAAGTTCTTACTTATATTTGTCAGGAAACTCGTCATGAAAGCGCTAAAACAGACCAGTGTAGTGAGTTAAATTATTCACCCAAGGAACTTTAGTTATTAGAGTTCGAGTCGGACGGTTTTTCACGGGACACATATCCTGTGATGTTGTTTCCGGATGAGGAGATTCTGCTCCGTTACTGATTTAAGTAAAGTCTGAATGTCATTAAAACAATTACCTCAATCTTCGACACTTCTTCCACTTCCGTCCTTGCACGCTACACCGCCACAAAAAAGATGACTGGGAGAAGACGCTCTCAAAGGTGAGCCACGTAAATAAGACTCATTCTGAAGTGACTGTCAGAAAGCGGCTTGAAGATGACCTTTAAAACATAATGTATGCAACATTTTGACCAAATAACCACCTTTACATGTTATGTAGACCACAAAGAAAGGTTTTCAATGTTGAGAAATAAATATATTATATGACTCCGTTGATGTGCCTTATTCCCGGTGCGCTTAATATATGAAAAAAGATGAAAAAATAGACCATTCATTGGCAGTGTGCCGTATAATCCAGTGAGCCCTTTGGTCCGGAAAATACGGTAAGTTATATCGATCTCTGACTGTAAGATAATGCTAGTGAGTAGGATTAGATGCTTTTTGCGGATCTTACGGGGTTTCTTTTGACAATCACCGTGCCAACCAGTACACTGCATAATTATTGGCCACTTGCCAAAAGTTTTGCAATACTTGAACCCCATATTTTTTGTGTGTGCTATAAGGCAATGTTTTTCAACCTTTTTTGAACCAAGGCACATTTTCTGTGTTGAAAAAATTCTGAGGCACACCACCTACAAAAAACATTGAGAAACGAAACTCATTTGACACTCAAAAGTCGTTGTCGTAATTGTTGGATATGACTTTAAACCATAACCAACCATGCACCGATATAGCTCTTATCTCAAAGTAGGTGTACTGTCGCAACCGGTCACATCACGCCGTGACTTATTTTGAGTGGTTTGCTGTTTTCCTGTGTGTATTGTTTTAGTTCTTGTCTTGCGCTCCTATTTTGGTGTCTTTTTCTCTTCATTGTTTTTTTTCCCATAGCAGTTTCATGTCTTCCTTTGAGCGATAGTTGCCGTATCTACTTTGTTTTAGCAATGAAGAATATATATATATATTTTTTATCCTTCTTTGTATGGACATTGTTGATTGTCATGTCATCTTTGGATGTACTTTGTGGACACCGTCTTTGCTCCACAGTAAGTCTTTGCTGTTGTCCAGCATTCTGTTTTTGTTTACTCTGCAGCCAGTTCAGTTTTAGTTTCGTTCTGCATAGCCTTCCCTAAGCTTCAATGCATTTTCTTAGCGGCACTCATCTTTTGATTATTTTTGGTCTAGCATTAGATGCCTTTTGACTTGCACACTGCCTTCCACTATTTCCGACATCTACAAAGCAATTACTTATGGGCTGCCACCTACTGATAAGGAAGAGTATTACACGGTTACTCTGCCGAGCTCTATACAGCACCGACACTCAACAACAGCACATACAGTAATTTGCAGACTATAATCACTAGTTTGTAAAAAATATTTTTAACCCATACAGGTGAAATTAGAGAATTTTCCACGGCACACCAGACTGTATCTCACGACACACTAGTGGTTGCAAAACACTGCTTTTAAGGAAATGCCAAAATGCTCTGACATGGGTTTGCTCACGCCGTTCTGTTGCCCTTTTGTGTTAAAATAAAGGGTTGTAGACAGACTTTGTGCTGACTTTGTCTAAATATGTAATTGCTTTGTGTCCTTTGCTGCAAAATGTATCTTCTTTGGGTTGTGTGCAAAAGACAAAGGTGGCTCAATGCCTGATTCTCCTGTCACTGCCTTGCTGCAGCAATTGTTCAGAGTCCTTGAGTAAAAGGGAGCTATTATATAGGCTGCAAGAAAATGAATGGCTTGAATCGTATTGACTTTTGCTAAGATTCAGATTTCACAAAGTTGAGCAACGGTATGTGTTTGTTGGTGTGTTTTAAAAGGTAGTGCAAGTAAATAATGAACGAGTGTGCTCATGTTTGAATCACTCTAAATTATTCAAAGAAGCCCGCACGCACAGATCCGCTATCCCCGTGACACACCGTTTGCATGCCGCAAATCAAGCGGTCTGTTCCTGTTGGTCTGTCAGCTTCTCTTGGAATCCGTATCTCATATCTTATTAAGGGTTTATGCATCGCGTATTACAAGGTGAAGACAGCTTTTCTGGCCAGTTGACATCTCTATGGGCTGGCTCTGGACCAGCAGATGCCATCATCTGTTTCAAAACGTCCTGCAGCTGGACTCACTGGGTGAAGATATGAAAGCTCTTTATTTATACATTAATAACAATAGGAAGGAATACGTGCAACGGAGGAAGTTATCTTGGTCTGTTTAACATTTTAATTTATATTTTAGGTCTTCTGTTCTTGTAGGTTTGTTCTTGTACTATAAATACTTGTTTTATGTTTGCACGATAAGGATGTTGAGTTAAGGGAGCCAAGCAGGCACTTCAACATCGACCTAAAAGAGATCATTCTGTTAGACAAAGTCAACTGCAGTAAATTAACCTGTTCAATAACAAGGCACTCAATACGGCTAGAAATAGTAATAGTGATAGTTTCATTTATTATGCTGAACAAAAATACAAACCCCCTTTCCATATGAGTTGGGAAATTGTGTTAGATGTAAATATAAACGGAATACAATGATTTGCAAATCATTTTCAACCCATATTCAGTTGAATATGCTACAAAGACAACATATTTGATGTTCAAACTGATAAACATTTTTTGTTGTTGCAAATAATCATTAACTTTACAATTTGATGCCAGCAACACGTGACAAAGAAGTTGGGAAAGGTGGCAATAAATACTGATAAAGTTGAGGAATGCTCATCAAACACTTATTTGGAACATCCCACAGGTGTGCAGGCTAATTGGGAACAGGTGGGTGCCCTGATTGGGTATAAAAATAGATTCCCAAAAAATACTCAGTCTTTTACAAGAAAGGATGGGGCGAGGTACACCCCTTTGTCCACAACTGCGTGAGCAAATAGTCAAACAGTTTAAGAACAACGTTTCTCAAACTGCAATTGCAAGAAATTTAGGGATTTCAACATCTACAGTCCATAATATCATCAAAACATTCAGAGATTCTGGAGAAATCACTCCTATTAAGCGGCATGGCCGGAAACCAACGTTGAATGACCGGGACCTTCGATCCCTCAGAGGGCACCGTATCAAAAACCGACATCAATCTCTAAAGGATATCACCACATGGGCTCAGGAACACTTCAGATAACACTGTAACTAAATACAGTTTGTCGCTACATCTGTAAGTGCAAGTTAAAGCTCTACTATGCAAAGCGAAAGCCATTTATCAACAACATCCAGCAACGCCGCTGGCTTCTCTGGCCCCGAGAATATCTAAGATGGACTGATGCAAAATGGAAAAGTGTTCTGTGGTCTGACGAGTCCACATTTCAAATTGTTTTTGGAAATATTAGACATTGTGTCATCTGGACCAAAGGGGAAGCAAACCATCCAGACTGTTATTGACGCAAAGTTCAAAAGCCAGTATCTGTGATGGTATGGGGGTGCATTATTGCCTAAGGCATGGGTAACTTACACATCTGTGAAGGCACCATTAATGCTGAAAGGTACATACAGGTTTTGGAAAACATATGCTGCCATCTAAGCGTCGTCTTTTTCGTGGACGCCCCTGCTTATTTCAGCAAGACAATGCCAAGCCACATTCAGCATGTTTTACAACATCGTGGCTTTGTAAAAAAAGAGTGCGGGTACGGTGTGGCGCAGTTGGTAGAGTGGCCGTGCCAGCAACCTGAGGGTTCCTGGTTCGATCCCCACCATCTACCAACCAAGTCACGTCCGTTGTGTCCTTGAGCTAGACACTTCACCCTTGCTCCTGATGGGTCGTGGTTAGGGCCTTGCATGGCAGCTCCCGCCATCAGTGTGTGAATGTGTGTGTGAATGGGTGAATGTGGAAATAGTGTCAAAGCGCTTTGAGTACCTTGAAGGTAGAAAAGCGCTATACAAGTATAACCCATTTACCATTTACTTTCCTGGCCTGCCTGCAGTCCAGACCTGTCTCCCATTGAAAATGTGTGGCGCATTATGAAGCATAAAATACGACAGCGGAGACCCCGAACTGTTGAACGACTGAAGCTCTACATAAAACAAGAATGGGAAAGAATTCCACTTTCAAAGCTTCAACAATTAGTTTCCTCAGTTCCCAAACATTTGTTGAGTGTTGTTAAAAGAAAAGGTGACGTACAGTAACACGTTGGTTAACATGCCCTTTCCCAACTACTTTAGTACGTGTTCAAGTAAATAAATTCTAAGTTAATTATTATTTGCAAAAAAAAATAAAGTTTATGAGTTTAAAAATTAAAATATCTTGTGTTTGTAGTGCATTCAATTTAATATGGGTTAAAAAGTATTCGCAAATCATTGTATTTCGTTTATATTTATATCTAACACAATTTCCCAACTCATATGGAAATGGGGTTTGTATGTGAAGTGAAGTAAATTAAATAGCGCTTGTCTCTAGTGACTCAAAGCACTTTGAAACTCTACATCTACGTAACATTCAAACCAGTGTGGGTGGCACTAGGGTCACGTGGGTAAAGTGTCTTGCCCAAGGACACAACGGCAGTGACGTGGATGGCGGAAGTGGGGATCGAACCTGGAACTCTCAAGTTGCTGGCACGTTCGCTCTACCAACCGAGCTATACGGCCTTGGTATGGCAAAATATTTATGATGATTACATTTGCACCTATCAATATGCCATACAAGCCATTGGAAGAAGCTTACTCCTTCTCCACACCTGAGAAAAGACATAACAGACCACTAACTGTGTGTTTAACGTGTGCACATTTACAAAAACTCATAAGTTTACCAAGTTAAAAAAAGAAGAATATAGGATAGATAAGTGAATAATGTAAACCAGCCTATTTAATAATGACAAAATGCATTTATTGGCCATTTATGTTTAACACACAAGTAATTTGACTTGGTGGACTGTGCTCTGTTAATGTAAATATACAGAACTGTGAAATGATCCTTATTATTAGTTTAATGTGTTTTCTTTTATTTTCTGTCCAGCGCTGTAATTTGTATTTCAACTTTCTGTTTTTCTCCATTTGCCACCACTTTAGTCTGAGCGCTGGCTCTCTCACCTGTCCCTGGTTGCCAATCTGGCTGCTTCTTAGTTCAGAGGACTGGGCTGGATCAATTTTCTTTTTGATGTGTGCACCCAAGCTGCATGGCTTTCCTTTCCCTCTACTCTTTTTGTTTTGTCATTGAATACAGTTTTCCTGCACTTTAACATCGCCACACCAGAATTTGACAGAATATGTAGCAAATACCGATTATTATTTGCAGCTTTGAGTCTTATAAGTTTTCTTTTGTTTTTGATATCTTTCTTTATCTCCTTCCGCTCTGAATTATCCTTCCATTGATCCATCATATCTCGCCTTAGTTCTAATGGCTCCTTCATCATCCGCCTGTGGAAGGCTGTTCTGCTGCATTTTTTATCTCCTGCACTCCCGGTTCCTGGGACTCTTTTGTGTCCCAGGGCTCTTCCTCTGAGATCAGATATTGACTTGTGTTTCTCTTGAGAGGCGATCGCTCGGATTTGTTATCAGTTAGCCTGGCTTTAAGCGTACCGTTTCCTAACTCGTGTATTTGTGATGATTAAATAGCTCACACCAGACAATATTGTAGGTGTCAGCAAATGACGTGCCATAACAATCCAAAATAGTTTACAATGTGTGAAACTGGTAATAAGGGCTGATTTTTTTTTTTTTTATCATTTTAAATGTGGCACTAGAGCAGTGGTTCTCAACCTTTTTTCAGTGATGTACCCCCTGTGAACATTTTTTTTTAATTCAAGTACCCCCTAATCAGAGCAAAGCATTTTTGGTTGAAAAAAAGAGATAAAGAAGTAAAATACAGCACTATGTCATCAGTTTCTGATTTAATAAATTGTATAACAGTGCAAAATATTGCTTATTTGTAGTGTTCTTTCTTGAATTATTTGGAAAAAAAGATATAAAAATAACTGAAAACTTGTTGAAAAATAAACAAGTGATTCAATTATAAAAATAAAGATTTCTACACATAGAAGTAATCATCAACTTAAAGTGCCCTCTTTGGGGATTGTAATAGAGATCCATCTGGATTCATCAACTTAATTCTAAACATTTCTTCACACCAAAATACATCTTTAACATCAACATTTATGGAACTTGTCCACAAAAAATCTAGCTGTCAACACTAAATATTGCTTTGTTGCATTTCTTTTTACAGTTTATGGACTTACATTCATATTTTGTTGGAGTATTATTCAATAAATATGTTTGTATAAATTGTTGCTATTTTTAGAATATTAAAAAAAAAATCTCACGTACCCCTTGGCATACTTTCAAGTACCCCCAGGGGTACTTTGAGAACCACTGCACTAGAGGGCCAATTTTGACCCCAAAATTATAAACATTTTCGCCTAACCCAGGGGTGTCCAAAGTGTGGCCCGGGTGTCATTTGTGGCCCACAGATAATTTCTTTAACGGCCCCACGGCGCATTGTAAAAATATGTTAAAAAAACAAAACAAAATATAAAAAGTGGTAAAAAAGAGCAAACAGGTGAAATGTAACAAGAAAATGTTGCACTGTTGACTCTAATAACACAAAGCTGCCATGCAGGCTGTTTTTTTTTTTTTCAATAATAATGAACCAAAATCAATCTCATTATGAATTATTGACCTATTTAAGGCTCCGTCATACCACCTGGGCTGAAGCGTCTAAGGGGTGGGATGTGGCGAGTCAGGGTACGTGTGGCGTGTACTTTCCGTGAATGCGTCTGTGTGTAAAAGCATTCTGAGTGGCTCTGTCTATTTAATAAATATTTTTATAAATGTTTCTTGTTTGGTTGCAAGAAACACATACCATATTTTTCGGATTTTTAGTCGCAGTTTTTTTCATAGTTTGGCCGGGGGTGGGACATATACTCTGGAGTGACTTATATGTGAAATTATTAAAACATTACCGTAAAATATCAAATAATATTATTTATCTCATTCGCGGATGAGACAAATAAAATGTCAGCAATCGTCACACACACGTCAACCAATAAGAATTCGGCGGGGGAGGGTCATGGCAGAAGTGCATTGTGGGTCATGGAATGCTAACTGCTATTTGCTATTGCCGTAGCTATTAAAATGGATCATTTCATCGTTGGCGGTAACTTATAAAAACTGAAAATGGCTGAACAAAAATGGCACCGAAAAGGAAATCATGTACTGCAGATTACAAGCTGGACGTAGTGAAATATGCAGCAGAAAACGACAAGAGGAAGCGGCGCATACCTTTGGAGTTGGCAGAGTTGTTTAGAAGCGACATTGAGGAAGCAGATTTCATCGGATTTAGCGATTGATTGTTTGGTAAACATATAGCATGTTCTATATGTTGTAGTTCTGGGGTCTCAAGCATGCAGCCTGCGGGCCAAATGCGGCCTGCGAGACGTTATTTTGCAGCCCGCGAGACGTTATTTTGCGGCCCGTACCTTAATGTGAAATTTAGTGTTGGTGCGGCCCGCGAGTTTCATATTTGTATACCCTCGATTTTTCCGGGAGATTCCCAATTTAAAGTGCCCCTCCAGTGGTGAGCGTTCTCCCGAATTTCACTCAAACAAAATTAAGGGGACACAGTGGAGGCCCCGCCTTTGGCGTCCTCTACGACATGTACAAATAGCGTACCAGCCCAGCCACATTTTGTACTTAGATTCTGTAGACGCAGTAAGCGACTGCAAGACATACTTGATCAACAATCACACAGATCACACTGAGAGTGGCCGTATAAACAACTTTAAGACTGTTACAAATATGTGCCACCCTGTGAACCCACACCAAACAAGAATGACAAACACATTTTGGGAGAACATCCGCACCGTAACACAACATAAACACAATAGAACAAATACCCACGATCCCATGTTGTGTTACGGTGTGGATGTTCTCCCAAAATGTGTTTTTCAATCTTGTTTGGTGTGGGTTCACGGTGTGGCGCATATTTGTAACAGTGATAAAGTTGTTTATACGGCCACCCTCAGTGTGACCTGTATGGCTGTTGATCAAGTATGTCTTGCAGTCACTTCCGCGGGTCTGCAGAAGCCTCATACAATATGTGACTGGGCTGGCACACAGTTTGTATGGTGGAAAAGCGGACGAGACAACAAGTTGTCGAGGACGCTAAAGGCAGTGCCATCACGGCACGCCCTTGATATTGTTGTCCGGATGAAAACCGGGTGAATGATTACCCCGGGAGATTGTTGGGAGGGGCACTGATATTCGGGTGTTTCCCGGAAAGATCGCGAGAGCTGGCAAGTATGTTGCTAGGACGGGAAAGCCATTCAAAGAAGGTGAATTCATCAAAAAGTGCATGTCAGATTTTTTTTAAAGAAATCTTTTCTTGCAGCCCAGCCTCACCCAGTTTCTGCATCCAGTGGCCCCGAGGTAAATTGAGTTTGAGACCCCTGTTATAGTTATTTGAATGACTCTTACCATAATATGTAACGTTAACATACCAGGCACATTCTCAGTTGGTTATTTATGCGTCATATAACGTACACTTATTCAGCCCGTTGTTCACTATTCTTTATTTATTTTAAATTGCCTTTCAAATGTCTTTTCTTGGTGTTGGATTTTGCCAAATAAATCTCCCCCCAGAATGCGACTTATACACCATTGCGACGTATATATGTTTTTTTTCTTTTTTATCATGCATTACTTATAATTCGAAAAATATGGTAATTCTCTAGTATTAGTATTTCTGCATTTGTAGCCCATTTTGAACAGACCCTTATTTGACCTATATTGGCTGCCCCAATCACAATACGAAGGTCCTGCAGTCCTGGGTTCAATCCCAGGCTCGGGATCTTTCTGTGTGGAGTTTGCATGTTCTCCCCATGAATGTGTGGGTTCCCTCCAGGTACTCCGCCTTCCTCCCACTTCCAAAGACATGCACCTGGGGATAGGTTGATTGGCAACACTAAATTGGCCCTAGTGTGTGAATGAGTGTGTGAATGTTGTTTGTCTATCTGTGTTGGCCCTGCGATGAGGTGGTGACTTGTCCAGGGTGTACCCTGCCTTCCGCCCGATTGTAGCTGAGATAGGCGCCAGCGCCCCCCGCGACCCCAAAAGGGAATAAGCGGTAGAAAATGGATGGATGGATGGCTGCCCCAAGGAGGCTTAAGGTGCATGTGGTGAACTTGTAGTTGAACTCAACCACTACAAAACTACTCATCCATCACGTAATGAGGGATGACAAATGTCGGATAAAGCAAAGTATGCACGCATCACACGTGACATTTTGTAAATACATGTTGCACATTGTCACATGTCAGCTGAAAATAGATCATTTGGTATCATGCTTGTTGATGTTGCCCCGTGTGCATTATTGGATGTCTTTAGAAAGCCCAGGCAGATACTTTCTACAATATCTATGTTGTTTACATAAATATTACTGTCTCTCTCCGGTGCATCCATTGTGTGTGACTTTTGAGAAGGAGAGGATAAATTATGAGATTTATTGGATGGAGTACATGAAACACTCTGTGCCAATATGAAAACCTCTACATAATTGCTTCAATGTCTACTCTGATATTGTAATAACTCATTCTGCAGCGGTGCAAAATAACTGCTGTATTGTCAGAAAAATCCCATTATTTTTAGTCTCCGGTAATGTTGCTGCGCCAACGCAGTTGCAATGCTCGAGAATGTGAGTGGCACCCACTAAAATGAGGAAATGTGCTCAAATATTCCTCTTGTTCTCCATCTCTTTTTTTTTAATTGTTATGAAGAAGAAAGATGACAGTGTATTTACTGTGTGTGCCGCCAAAGGCACCAGTGCAGTATAGCAGAAAACTAGAAAATGCCCACGGAAATTTTGATGGGCCTACTTTCTGTGCCTTGGACCTCTGGCCGGGGGTCGTCGGAAACCGCCGTAGTTCTTAGATGGTGCCAAGTGTCTGAATCTGTGAGTTTTAGGTGTCACTGTTCAAAATAAGACACAGTGTTGTCCTAAAACATTTGCATTTTTCCACAAAAATGATAATACGTAGCATGTATGCTAACGATTTCATGATAATATTCGGCATGTTTCATATTCATAAAGGATTTTTGAATTGTTGCTATATTTAGAATATTTTTTTAAAATCTCACGTACCCCTTGGCATACCTTCAAGTACTCCCATTTGAGAACCACTGAAGTAGATTACTATAGCAACTGGTACATCATCCATAAGTGCAGATTCCAACCTTTGAAATACTTTGTATAGTACAAGACTTACGGTCATTTAAAAACATGACTGTACATCATAATGGCAGCTTCAGTTTCCATCTTAAAGATCTAAAAAAATCATTTGGGAATGTCCGGCGGGCCAGATTGAAAAGCTCAACAGGCCGCATGTGGCCCCCGGGCCTTGAAGGGGAACATTATCACAATTTCAAAAGGGTTAAAAACAATAAAAATCAGTTCCCAGTGGCTTGTTGTATTTTTTTGAAGTTTTTTTCAAAATTTTACCGGTCCCGGAATATCCCAAAAAAAACCTTTAAAGTGCCTTTTTTTTCGCTCTCTGTGAAGACACTATCCATTTTCCTGTGACGTCATACAGTGCTGCCAATGTAAACAAACAATGGGAATACCACAGCAAGATATAGCGACATTAGCTCGGATTCAGACTCGGATTTCAGCGGCTTAAGCGATTCAACAGATTACGCATGTATTGAAACGGATGGTTGTAGTATGAAAGTATAGAAAAAGAAACTGAAGCTATTGAGCAAATAACTATTGACGCTATTCATAGCCATAGCATGGCAGAATAGTTGCGTTAGCATCGCCGGTGAAATGTGCGGACCAAACGATCAGGACTTTCGCATCTTGTGACACTGGAGCAACTTAAATCCGTCGATTGGTAAGTGTTTTTTTCCCATTAAATGTGGGTGGAAGGAAACTTAATATAGTTGCAAATGCATCTGCAGGTTATCCATACATCTCTGTGCCATGTCTGCTTT
This sequence comes from Nerophis ophidion, assembly GCF_033978795.1. NCBI lineage: Eukaryota > Metazoa > Chordata > Actinopteri > Syngnathiformes > Syngnathidae > Nerophis > Nerophis ophidion. The sequence continues at coordinate 63,449,391 of NC_084613.1, read as the reverse complement.
AGCACCGCCGGTAAATAGCATGTTAGCATCGATTAGCGTAGCATGTTAGCATCGATTAGCTGGCAGTCAACATCAACAAAACTCACCTTTGTGATTTCGTTGACTTTATCGTTGCAAATGCATCTGCAGGTTATCCATACATCTCTGTGCCATGTCTGCTTTAGCACCGCCGGTAAATAGCATGTTAGCATCGATTAACATAGCATTTTAGCAATGATTAGCTGGCAGTCACGCCGCCACCAGATATGTCTGATTAGCACATAAGTCAACAACTTCAACAAAACTCACCTTTGTGATTTCGTTGACTTTATTGTTGCAAATGCATCTGCAGGTTATCCGTACATCTCTGTGCCATGTCTGCCTTAGCACCGCCCGTAAAATGTGCAGACACTCCGGCACATTCAATGGGGGTCTGGCAGCAGATTTCTTGCCACTTTCGCATCTTCGGGCCAGTAGTGCAACTTGAATCCCTCCCTGTTAGTGTTGTTACACCGACGAGGCATGATGTCTCCAAGGTTCCAAAAAATAGTCGAAAAAACAGAAAATAACAGATCTGAAACCTGGAGTTTGCAATGTGTTGAAAATGAAAATGGCTGCTGTATTACCTAGGTAACGTCACTTTCTGACGTCATCGCCATAGAGCGATAGACAGAAAGGCGTTTAATTCGCCAAAATTCACCCATTTAGAGTTCGTAAATCGGTTAAAAAAATATATGGTCTTTTTTCTGCACCATCAAGGTATATATTGACGCTTACATAGGTCTGGTGATAATGTTCCCCTTTAATTTGCCCATGTCTGCTCTATGATGTATGGCTGGGGAATTAGAGGAAGAAAGAGTACATTTAGCAACAACAAAAAAAGTTAGCAGTTTAATGTTAAAATTCTAACGTATGCATGTTTACAGTTTACAGGTGTCATATATCAAATTGTATGACTCTGGGGTAAACGGCTGCAAAACTAGCACATGCAAAATTAGCTAAAAAAAAATAGCACTTTAATGTTAGCATGCCAGCATGTTGAATGTGAGTGGCACCCACTAAAATGAGGAAATGCGCTCAAATATTCCTCTTGTTCTCCATTTTATTTTATTTCTTTAATTGTTATCAAGGAGAACGATGACAGTATATTTACTGCGTGTGCCGTCAAAGGCACCAGTGCATTACACGAGAAAATAAGATTGTGGATCGCGGCATAGCTCGGTTGGTAGAGCGGCCGTGCCAGAAACTTGAGGGTTGCAGGTTCGATTCCCGCTTCCGCCAACCTAGTCACTGTCGTTGTGTCCTTGGGCTAGACATTTTACCCACCTTCTCCCAGTGCCACCCACACTGGTTTAAATGTAACTTAGATATTGGGTTTCACTATGTAAAGCGCTTTGAGTCACTAGAGAAAAGCGCTATATAAATATACTTCACTTCACACTACTTCACAAGAGAAGCAGAGATGAATGCCTCCGCGCTCCCGACCGCATCTCCCAACAGAATAATCCCAGACATCACGCACAGAAAGAATGTGACATAACATAACATGTTTACCATTGCCTCACTTAGGCGGATCCAATTCAGCGTTCTGCAGCTCCATGAAGGCCTGTGTGTTAGTGGGGATGTTTGTGTGTATTTTCTTATGTAAGCATCTCGCCTTCCCTTGCCTCCAGGACAACGATGGAAACGGTTTGTCATCCTCCCACCTTGCTGTGTCTTTCTCCTCCTCCCTTTCCACCATTCAAATGTGACAAAAAAAAAATCCCTGTTGCTCTAGCATAGTGGGAATGTTTCAAGGGCACCCCCTGACCGTGGCCCCATTACAGATGGCAAATTAATTACAGGTTTCAAGTACATGTCAAACAAGTTGGGAGGCTGTACATACAGTGTGCCTGGGGCATTGTCACGACTCTTTCAAAGGATCCCAGGTAGTAACAAACGGTTGAGGATAGGGCAATATATATCGCAATAGACATGTGATCAATATCAATAGAAAACGGGGTCGATAGAACGTTCGATAATTTCACTGAGTTCTGTTAGAAAAAAATAGGAAGAAAGGCCGAGGCGGAACCGCACAGCATTCTGGGGGGTGTAGGCAGAGGAAGGGCTTTGGCTTCTCGACCTGTCACAGCCGAGCCTGAACCACAAGGCATTATGGGAAATGCTAACAGGAAAAAAAAAAAAAGGCAACAACGGCTAGCTGACGACGAGGAGTGAAACGAAACGGGAATATGAGTGTGGCAGCACGAGAGGAAATTGTAAATAAAAAAGGAAACGTCACGTCACCAGTTTGGCAGTATTTTGGATTTTTTTTTAAAGGGAATATTATCACAATTTCAAAAGGGTTAAAAACAATAAAAATCAGTATCCAGTGGCTTGTTTTATTTTTCAAAGTTTTTTTCAAAATTTTACACCTCCCGGAATATCCCTAAAAAAGCTTTAAAGTTCTTGATTTTCCCTATTTGCGATGCGACTGTCCATTTCCCTGTGACGTCATACAGGGCTGCCAATACAAACAACATGGCGGTTACCACAGCAAGATATAGCGACATTAGCTCGGATTCAGACTCAGATTTCAGCGGCTTAAGCGATTCAACAGATTGCGCATGTATTGAAACAGATGGTGGGAGTATGGAGGCAGATAGCGAAAACGAAATTGAAGAAGAAACTGAAGCTATTGAGCGAATAGCTATTGATGCTATTCGGCCATAGCATGGGTGTACCTAATGAAGTGGCCCATAGCATGGCTGCCTTATTAGCATCGCCGGTAAAGTGTACGGACCAAACGATCAGGACTTTCGCATCTTGTGACACTGGAGTAACTTAAATCCGTCGATTGGTAAGTGTTTGTTTCGCATTAAATGTGGGTATCTAGTTTCAAATGTACATACAGCTAGCGTAAATAGCATGTTAGCATCGATTAGCATAGCATGTTAGCATCGATTAGCTGGCAGTCATGCTGCGACCAAATATGTCTGATTAGCTAATAAGTCAACAACATCAACAAAACTCACCTTTGTGATTTCGTTGACTTAATCATTGCAAATGCATCTGCAGGTTATCCATACATCTCTGTGCCATGTCTGTCTTAGAATCGCCAGTCAAATGTGAAAACACTTTGGTACATTCAATGGGGGCCTGGCGGCAGATTTTTTGCTGGTGGTGCAACTTGAATCCCTCCCTGTTAGTGTTGTTACACCCTCCGACAACACACCGACGAGGCATGATGTCTCCAAGGTTCCAAAAAGTAGTCGAAAAAACGGAAAAAACAGGGCTGAGACCCAGTGTTTGTAATGTGAAAATAAAAATGGCGGGTGTGTTACCTCGGTGACGTCACCCTCTGACGTCATCGCAAAAAGACCGATAAACAGAAAGGCGTTTAATTTGCCTAAATTCACCCATTTAGAGTTCGGAAATCGGTTAAAAGAATACATGGTATTTTTTTTGCAACATCAAGTTATTTACTGACGCTTGCATAGGTTTGGTGATAATGTTCCCCTTTAAGTCCGATACGAATCAGAGTAATACTGTCTGCAAACTTTGCAAGGTCGTCGTCCCGACCAAGTCTGGGAACACGACACACTTATTTTACCACCTGAACCGCTCTCACCCGCTGGAGTACAGCAGTATCAAACAGCCACAACCATCAACATCAGGCCGGTGCAAGTGGAACAGCACTGAAGCGGCAACAACATACCACCATCGAGAGGTACTCGGCAGCAGTGCCATACGACAGAAATTCTAAACGTTATAAAGAAATAACGGATGCAGTGGTGTATCAATTAGCGAAGAACATGCTACCGCTCAGCATAGTTGAGAAGTCTGGGTACAAGGATCTCATACACGTGCTCGATCCCCGTTATGTTCTACCTGGCCGAAAGCACTTTTTGAGTAACTTGCAGTGAAGCAGTGTTTAAGTTGTTGCAGCCAGTGAAGCAATAATTGAGTAGTTGCTTGAGTTATTTTTTTTATATGCTGAAGTTGGTTTGATTTTTCCATAAATGACTGAAGAGGGTAACAGGTTTGTTTTGTCACGGATGTTCATATGCAAGTTTTATTCCGATGTTTACAATATTCTGTGAGACATGTTTGTTTCTGCTTGCTTAATGTGACTGTTATTTATTTGCATATATTATTGAAATTAGTAGTTGTACACTACTATTTTCTTAATTACAATACTTTGCACATTTTGTTGGATTAAGCATTTATTTAATGTCAATATTTGCACATCGACCAGTTTTTTTCATTTATTTGACTGTTTTTCATAATGCTGACCTCGTTCTAAAGGTTAAAGGTTATATTTTGAAATAAAAGTATTTAAATTCAGCATTTTTTCTTCTGGTCTTTATTTAGAATATTTTTTTTTATCAATAAATATCGATATCGACTGATATGAAACACTTATACCGTGATACATCTTTTAGTCATATCGCCCAGCCTTAGTTGAGGAGATACATGCCTGGATATAGAGAGACACTCAAAGACTCGAGAAAGAGGTTCCGAAGCAGAACCTCTTCTTCCCTCAGGCAGTAAGACTCTTGAACGCATCATAATAATCCCCTCAATTCCCTCCAAAAACTGATTAACTGGCTGGAATATAAAGACAATATAACATACATCCATAAACCTGGATGCATATGCAAAAGTGCAATATATTTATCTGTACTGTAATCTATTTATTTATATCTGCACCTTATTGCTTTTTTTTATCCTGCACTACCATGAGCTATTGCAACGAAATTGCGTTCTTATCTGTACTGTAAAGTTCAAATTTTAATGACAATATAAAGGAAGTCTAAGTCTAAAGTTCGATATTACGTGGTCTATTATAAGGCCATTTTCTATATAGCGCAATGGTGGACCCCAAATTTTGAATGGCATTGTTTTTCACCAAATGATCGTGTATTTACAAACTTTCTGTCATGACCAGTCCTCTCCTTTCATGTCATGTGTTGGTTTACTCTACATCATTGTTTTTCAACCTTTTCTGAGCCAAGGCACATTTTATTGATTTACAGTGGTTGAAAAACACTGCTCTACACGACAGTTACGTGTCTTCAATGGTACACTAAGAGCCTGATTTACTAAGATCTAAAACCGAGCGCAAGACCGCGTATGCAAAAAATAAGATAGCGCCTTCTGGGCGTGTTGTGTGATGATCTACTAAGACTGTGTGCAATTGAAAAGTTGTGCAGACCACCTAAATACCTGAGGAATTTGCACGCCTACAGGGCTTTTACCACAGAGATGATAATTTTCTGCACATTCATGCTGTCATGCTCTTACCTGTGTGCGATGAGGATATATGATAAAGGACTAAGGAGACTCCGACTGTTGTGCTTGGTGCCAAATATCACAGGTTGTTTTTGTTTTCTTAGTCAAATATGATTGTTAGACTTTGCACATTGTCAACAATCGATTGACAATGTGCAGATAATTGTGTTGTTTAGCAAGAGCACAGCTAATAGTGATCCCCACGGATAAACAGATCTCAATTGTGACTTTTTCCAAGGATAAAACACTCAGATGGAAAAATAAACACGGCAGTGATTAGATAGTCTTGTAAGGACTGTGCCTCAGCCCCACTGCGGCAGGCTTTTTTTTTGTTATAAACCTTTATTTATAAATTGCAACATTTACAAATAGTTGAGAAATAATAATCAGAAACAGTACTAAACAGCGCCGGGGGGTTGTAAACACAAAGTAACTAAAATAGAATGCATTATATATGTATATTTATATATATATATATATATATATATATATATATATATATATATATATATATATATGTATATATATATATATATATATATAAATAAATAAATAAATATATATAAATAAATAAATAAATGGGTTGTACTTTTAAAGCGCTTTTCTACCTTCAAGGTACTCAAAGCGCTTTGACACTACTTCCACATTTACCCATTCACACACACATTGATGGAGGGAGCTGCCATGCAAGGCGCCAACCAGCACCCATCAGGAGCAAGGGTGAAGTGTCTTGCTCAGGACACAACGGACGTGCCTATATATATATATATATATATATATATATATATATATATATATATATATATATATATATATATATATATATATATATATATATATATATATAACAAATAAAGTACAAAGCCATAGGCTCCATCCATCCATTTTCTACCGCTTGTCCCTTTTGGGGTCGCTGGAGCCTATCTCAACTGCATTCGGGCGGAAGGCGGCGTACACCCTGGACAAGTTGCCATAGGCTCACAACAAATAATCAAAATTTGGAACACAGCATCATCATTTTCACAGCTTTTTGGTGGTTAGAGGTAGAGAGTGTTTTAACATAGAGTTGTAATTCTTTTTTAAAGGCACGAAAAACAGGTCGGGTATTGAGAAAGTTACATTTATGAATATAGCACTTAGCCAATAGTATAATGAGGTTGCAAAGGTAAAATTCCTTTTGAAATGTTGTTTCATACAGTGTAAATCCAAATAGCACATCTTTAAAATGAAGCACAAATTTGTCATGAATATTGTCCAGGAATAAGCGACAGATGCCCTGCCATAGTGATCGAGTCCAAAACAGGTGGTAAACAGTCACTGGATGCATGTTACGTAAGGTGCAGGTAACATCAATGTCCTTCTTGTATCTAACCATCAAAGTCTTTACAGGGTAATAACGATGAATGATTTTAAACAATATCTTTTTGACTTCGTAGTAAGTAAATATCTGTTAGGAAAGGACCCCGTTTTGACCCAGCAGATGTTATTCACAACATTATTCCAGAGCTCAATTACATAGGAGACAGACACACAATCATTTTGGAATAATCTGCAGATTTTTCTGTTATTTTTCTGATCAATGCAAAATTTCCCCACAGGAGTGTCAAGTGGATCATTCACAATTTTTACAGCAGAAAGAGGAGATGAGTAAGCCCTGTACAACGTAACAACACCTGTTGGAATGGCATCAAATACAATGGCAAATTGTTTGGGAGTCACAGGGACCTTGAAATGGTTGGGACATTTTTGGTAATTAAAAAGCTGACTCACTAAAATAATATCATTCTTGCACCAATCGTTGAGGAAAAGAGATTTCCTTTTGTAACATATGTATTTTTTGTTCCAAATGAAATATTTTGTTGGTGAGAAATTGTGCTTGTATACAAGAGACAATGCCACAAGGGCTTGTTTGTGGAAGTTTGAAAGATCAACAGGAATCCTATCAATGTTGTAGTTACACAATAGCCAAGATTTTAGGCCTCCAACGTTTGAAAATACATGATGAGAAATGAAGTTCCAAATTGAGGTAGGGTCTATCAAATTGTGTCTTATCCAATTAATCTTGAAGGTTTTATTTAGTGTAGTGAAATTCTGAGGGGGGGGGGGGGGGGGGGGGATCGGGGTGGCGTTGCCCACATTTGAGGTCCTCTCCAAGGTTTCTCATAGTCATCATTGTCACTGGCGTCCCACTGGGTGTGAATTCTCCCTGCCCACTGGGTGTGAGTTTTCCTTGCCCTTATGTGGGTTTTTCCGAGGATGTCGTAGTCATAATGGTTTGTACAGTCCTTTGAGACATTTGTGATTTAGGGCTATAAAAATAAACATTGATTGATTGATTGATAATCAAAGTACAACATCACATTCATTATGTATACACATCAGTGCGACTGGTTTGCGCTCTGGCAGATTTCGCTCCAAAATACACCATGACAGTGCTTAAAATGACACACTTAGCACATTTTAAACAAATAAATGACATGGATATAAGTTAACTATTCAAATATGTGTTCCCGTATGATATTTTGACAATATAATTGCATGTGTGTCTTTTTTATTAACATTAAGTTAAGTTATCCATGCAAATAATTTACTAAAATTAATCGTGATTAATCAAAATGCAATAGTGTGATTATTCACAATTAATCAAAATGTAAATGAGTGATTAATCAGAGTTTTGAAAATGTATCCTCCGACAGTACTACTATTATTAGAACTTTAAAATCAAGCAGACAAGGAGCCATTGTAGCACATTTAAAACTGGTGTAATGTGTTCGCGTCATCTGGGCCTCATCAGCATGCTTGGGTTTTGTACATTTATATTATTATTTTTGGAAAGACGAGTGTGTAGGGCATTACATTAGCAGTCCAAACTCATACTTTTTTCACCAAGTACCACCTCAGAAAAAACAAGGCTTTCCAAGTACCACCATAATGATCAACATTAAAATACAGTAGCGTAGTATGCCTAAGTATTCTTTAAAAAGTTGGATTTAACAAGTATATTTAATATTTTTGGCCACTGTAACATTACACATAGTTTGAACAATGACACTAGGTTTGAATATAGGAAAATAAGAATTATGATGTATTAGGTGAATCTTTGGCATACCACTAAATCAGGGGTCGGCAACCCGTGGCGCCGGATCCGCATGCGGCTCTTTGATCACTCGGATGTGGCTCAGCTGCTAAATTGCAGAACTCAACGATTATTCCGGGAGGTTTTCGGATTTTAGTGCCTCTCTCAGAAATCACCCGGGGATAACATTCTCCAATTTTCACCTGGACTTCAATACTGAGGGTGTGCAGTTATGGCAATGCCTATAACCCCCTCTACAACATGTCGTCGCGCCCGCTTTTACACCACGCAATGTGCGTGCCAGCTGGTCACATTATATATCCGGCCTCTGTTAACACACGAAAGTGACTGCAACGCATACTTAGTCAAGAGCCATACAGGTTACACTGAGGGTTGTAATATAAACAACTTTAACACTCTTACTAATATGTGCCACACTGTGAACCCACACCAAACAAAAATGACAAACACATTTTGGGAGAACATCGGCACTGTAACACAACATAAACACAACATTTTACACCCCGGCTAGCACCAAACCCCACCCCCAACACCCCCCACCTCAACCGACGCACGGAAGGGCCGGGGGGATTTGGTGCTAGCGGGGGTGTGGAATGTAGCCCGGAAGAGTAAGGATGCATGGGATTCTGGGTATTTGTTCTTTTGTGTTTATGTTGTGTTACAGTGCCAATGTTCTCCCGAAATGTGTTTGCCATTCTTGTTCGGTGTGGGTTCACAGTGTGGCGCATATTAGTAACAGTGTTAAAGTTGTTTAAACGGGCACCCTCAGTGTGAACTGTATGGCTGTTAAACAAGTATGCCTTGCAATCATTTGCGTGTGTCTGCAGAAGCCTCATATGACATGTGACTGGGCTGGCAAGCTGATTGAACTTATTGTAGAGGGCGCCAAAGGCAGCGCTGTCTTAGGATGCCCTTATTATTGTTGTTCGAGGGAAACCCCTACAAGCATTCGCGAGAATAGATGACCTGACATTCGGTAGTCTCTCGGAATATTCGGGTGGGTTGGCAAGTGTGATGCTGTCAAGCGGGCCCCACTCTCATTAAATTGTCATATTAAGGTGCGGGCCGCGTGACTGAGACCCCTAGTTTTTATATAGCACAAAGTAAAAAAAAAACTCTGCATGGAGTGTGATTTCATTTTAAATTTCTAAAGAGTTATGTGGTTCCCATTGTTCTCTTTATTTTGTGAGACAGGTCAAAATGGCTCTTTGAGTGGTAAAGGTTGCCGACCCCTGCACTAGATGAAGCCCGCGTACCACTGGTGGTACACATACCACAGTTTGAGACACATTTGTCTAAACTAGTGGTTCTCAACCTTTTTTCAGTGATGTACCCCCTGTGAACATTTTTTTAATTCAAGTACCCCCTAACCAGAGCAAAGCATATTTGGTTTAAAAAAAGAGATAAAGAAGCAAAATACAGCACTATATCATCAGTTTCTGATTCATTAAATCGTACAACAGTGCAAAATATTGCTCATTTGTAGTGGTCTTTCTTGAACTATTTGGAAAAAAAGATATAAAAATAACTAAAAACTTGTTGAAGTTACACAAGTGATTCAATTATAAATAAAGATTTCTACACATAGAAGTAATCATCAACTTAAAGTGCCCTCTTTTGAGATTGTAATAGAGATCCATTTGGATTCATGAACTTAATTCTGAACATTTCTTCACAAAAAAGGAAATATTTAACATCAATATTTATGGAACATGTCCACAAAAAATATAGCTGTCAACACTGAATATTGCATTGTTGCATTTCTTTTCACAGCTTATGAACTTACTTTCATATTTTGTTAAAGTAGTATTCAATAAATATATCTATAAAGGATTTGTGAATTGTTGCTATTTTTAGAATATAAAAAAAAAAAAGCTCACGTACCCCTTGGCATACCTTTAAGTACCCCGAGGGGTATGCGTACCCCCATTTGAGAACCACTGGTCTTAACGACAGAAAATAAAAGGCAAAAAAAAAAAATATTTCAGTCATACAGTACAGTATGTGCTCAGAACAAGAACAGTATTTTAATGAACACAATGTCGTCGAAAAGCTGCCTGATACACTCTAGTGAGTTTAGTAAAAAAAAAAAAAAAATGGATGTAATGGTGTGGAAACCACATTGCAAACCATTAAGGAACCCCACCACTTAAAGTATCCCTTTTACACCACCAATATCCACCATTACCAGCGTTTCTCTTGTTTTCTCTTTCGTGTTTTATGGCTTCGATTTATTTCACATTTAGACAAAACGCAGGCATTTAAGTGGCTTAAAGGGGATCTAAAATCAATATGCGAGTAGTCCATACATTTTCGCATAAAGTACATTTATATCAATGAGTGTACGTGCGTGCGTGCATGTGTATGTGTGTGTGTGAGAGTGTGTGTGTGTGTGCATCATATGAACAATTGTCTGTTGTAGCCTAAGTATACCTGCATCCATCTGTGTGCTCTCTCATTTCACAACTGTGCTCACAAATTGCCCTTGATAGAGATAACCTCATATATGCTGCCTCAGCTTATGCACGAGGAGAAACCATCATAAATCCAGTTTAAGTATCACAGTGGATTTCATCCACCAGAATGGAAATATTATTCAAAAAGATTTCCGCTTTAACATATTGAAGACACGTGACTTACTGATTTGGTGTAACTGACTGACTGTTGTGGGGAATGTAACACGGGTGCATTCAATGGTTTTCCTTATGGACTGAAAAATGGTCTTGTGGTTAGCACTGTCACAGTACAAAAAAGAAGGTTGTAGGTTCATACTGTGCTTCGTTGAGACTAAATTACCTTCTGGTTTTTTGCAGGATGTAATCTTGAAATGTAATTTTTCGTCATCAAGGCATGCCTTGCCTGGGCTTCAAAGGTGGTAAAGTAAGTCAAAGGAGAATATCTATCGACTAGAGATGGGCAGATAGGCAATTATATCATCCGCATCCGCACCACCAAAGTCGTCATCCGACCGCCGTCCACCCGAACCAACATTTTATCAGGACCGTACCCGCCCGCCAACCGCCCGCTGAAATACATCAGAGGCCGGCCGCCTTTACCACTCACGGAGTTATTTAAACCTGTTTCACAGAGTAATGAAGACAATTGGAGCCGCTAACGTCCTCGCGACTATCCAATAGCGTTCATCCCGATGACGAGCACATGGGCATGCTGTGAAGCCTTGCCTTAGACACCTTCAACAACATGTACGAACCGATTGTTAGTCCGGCAACATGTTGTGTGCAGCTTCCGCAATTACATGTACAAGATTGAAAGGCATACTGGGTGACACAGAGTACACTGATAGTTGTGATACAAACAACTTTAACACTTACTAATATGCGCCACGCTGTGAAGCCACACAATACAAGATTGACAAACACATTTCGGGAGAACATCCTCACAGTAACACAACATAAACGCAACACAACGAATACCCAGAATCGTTTGTATCAGTGACACTTCCTGAATATATTTTACACCCCCGCACCCCCAACCCCTCCCACCTTACCGACGCATGGGTGGTGGGGGGGTGGCTGGCGGAGTTTGCTGCTAGCGTGGTGTATAAAATAGTCAGGGCTGTAATGGATGCAAAGGATTCTGAGTATTTGTTGTGTTGGGTTTATGTTGTGTTACTGTGAGGATGTTCTCCCAAAATGTGTTTGTCGTTCTTAATTGGTGTGGCTTCACAGCGTGGGGCATATTACTAAGATTGTTAAAATTGTTTATATCACAACCATTAGTGTACTCTGTGTCACGTCGTGTGCGTGTTGCCGCGGAAGCCACACACAACATGATGCTGGATTGACAAGCAGATCGTACACGTTGTAGAAGGCGACGAAGCCAATGACTTCATAGCACGCCCTAATACTTATTATCTGGGTGACTGCCGGCAGTCATTCTAGAGAATAATAGCGTCTCCTATTGTCTTCTTCGCTTTATGACACGGGTCTTAAATGGCTCTTTGAATGGCAAAGGATACCGATCCCAGAACCATGTATATCAAATATTTCCGGATGGTTCAACCGCTACCCGCCCGAATCTAATTAAAATCTATTTTTTCGTCATGTCAACTGCCCGAACTCCGCGGATGAGACCGCAAACCGCGCATCTCTACTATCGACCTTCCTGTCATTTATGGTAAGGGTTTGTATAGCAGTGTTTTTCAACCTTTTCTGAGCCAAGGTTCATTTTATTCATTGAAAAAATCCCGAGGCACAAACCAGCAGAAATCATTGAAAAATTAAACTCAGCAGCCGATATTGACAATAAAAAGTCGTTTTCGCAATTGTTGGATATGAATTCAAACCATAACCAATCATGCCTCACTATAACTCTTGTCTCAAAGTAAGTGTACTGTCATGACCTGCTTCCCAATGAAACGTCACGGGTGAAAGGTCATCGCTCCGACAGCGAACAACTGAAAGGTGTTTAAATCGCCAAATTCACCCTTTTGGAGTTTAGAAATCGGTTAAAAAAACATATTGTATTTTTTCTGCAACATCAAGGTATATATTGACATAGGTCTGGTGATAATGTTCCCCTTTAAGCACCGATACGGTTCTAATATCGGTTCAAATGTAAACGACACTCACCCCTTTGACTGGCTAGAGATGTCATGCTTGCAGTGTTATTAGAACTGTTGTTTCGGCGTGTTAAGGTCGGCAATAAAGATTAAACACTGTGTGCTTCTTTAAAAATGTTACATTATTTACAAAACCTTACTCGTACAATATCATTGCCAAGCACCTGTTGCAGGTTTCAGGTGTCTGTATTCATTTATCACCAAAATTAGGCACATTATTTATTCATTATTTTCCTTAGGTTTATTTTTTTGGTTTGAGGGTCTTTAATACTCAGCATGTTTCTAATTTGTATTCATTTAAAAAAAAGCAACGATTATAAATTGTGTGTGTTAATGTTGTCGGATGGTTGTGTGTTTAGCTTGCTCATGCAAGCTCAGTAATTACATTAAGAGTAATTGTGATGCATTTAAGCAGCTGCTGACCCCAAGTGTTTCAATGGGTAAAGCCATTAGCTTAACCATAAGGTGATTCTAGCAGACACAGGAAAACAAAGCCAATGAGTGGAAACAAAAGCTTGAAAAGGAAGCGGGTTGGTTTAGTGGCCCAAGGGTTTGGCATTGCATTTACATGCTGATGTAAACAGCCATGGTCAAAACCTGGACACAGAAAATCATACCATCAACCTTTTTATAGAAAATGAGGGACTAAAAATAACACATTTCATGTTAATTAAGCATCAATGTTGGTACTAACTTTACAGTTCATAACTATGGTGTACAAACAGTTATCTTTTGTTGTTTTTTAACCTTTGAGAACCTGGCATCCACATCACATTCTGGTTGTGTAGAGCACAATCGGGGTTTCCCCTTTATGTAACTGATCGTGGCGCACCGCCATGGCAAAATTATAGCCGCCACCCCAAAAAATATTTTTAAGTGAAAACCAATTAAAGTAATAAAATATATTGTAGCCTCCAGATGAAGTCACAACAAGCTCCGACACAATTTTTTAACTTTTATTGCCAATCTTATGCTAACAACTGGCCCAATTCCAACATGAATTGATTAACGTGGACCCTGACTTAAACAAGTTGAAAAACGTATTCGGATGTTACCATTTTGTGGTAAATTGTACGGAATATGTACTGTACTGTGCAATCTACGAATAAATGTTTCAATCAATCAATCAATCAATCAATCAATCAATCAACCAGGTTCTTTCTACCGTGCACTCATGTCTTCCCCATACGCACAACACTACCTTATTCTCCACCATTGGAACAATGAACATCAAATCAAAACCACAAAATCATAAAACATTACCACCAACAGGTCGTTACAGTATGAATGGATATTTAGAGGGCACTGGCGGCTTTTAAGTAGAGAGAGTCCAACTGGAGCAGTAGCGCAAAGCAAGTGTGACGTCATGTTTGCTGCCGCTTTCTTTTCGTCAGGGACATCGAGAGACAGAAGTAGAGTCTCTAAAGTCACTAAACGTCTCTAGACACTTGAAGAAGTGTCAACTAAGTACAAAACCCAAAACCAATGAAGTTGTCAGGTTGTGCAATTAGTAAATAAAAACAGAATACAATGATTTGCAAATCATTTTCAACTTATATTCAATTGAAGGGACTGCAAAAACAACATATTTTTTTGCAAATAATCATTAACTTAGAATTTAATTTCAGCAACAGATTGCAAAAAGTTGGCACAGGGGAATTTTTACCACTGTGTTACATGGCAAGTCCTTTTAACAACACTCACTAAAAACTTGGGAACTGAGGAGACCAATTTTTGAAGCTTTTCAGGTGGAATTCTTTCCCATTCTCTCTTGATGTACAGGTTAAGTTTTTCAAAAATTCGGGGTCTCCGTTGTCGTATTTTACGCTTCATAATGCACCACACATTTTCATTGGGAAACAGTTCTGGACTACAGGCAGGCCAGTCTAGTACCGGCACACTTTTACTACGAAGCCACGCTGTTGTAACATGCTCAGAATGTGGCTTGGCATTGTCTGGGTGAAATAAGCAGGGGCGTCCATAAAAAATAAGTTGCTTGGGAGGCAACATAAAACTGTTTGTACCTTTCAGCATTAATAGTGCCTTCACAGATGTGTAAGTTACCCATGCCTTGGGCACTGATACACCCCCATACCATCACAGATAATGGCTTTTGAACTTTGCGCTTATAACAATCTGGGTAGTTATTTTCCTCTTTTGTCCGTGGGACACATCGTCCACAGTTTCCAAAAAGCAATTTGAAATGTAGACTCGTCAGACCACAGAAGACATTTCTAATTTGCATTAGTCCATCCTCGATGAGCTCGGGCCCAGCGAAGCCGGCAGCGTTTCTGGGTGTTGTTAATAAATGGCTTTCGCTGTACATAGTAAAGTTTTAACCTGCACTAACAGATGTAGAGACGAACTATAGTTACTGACAGTGGTTTTCTGAAGTGTTCTTAAGTCGATGTGGTGATATCCTTTACACACTTATGTCGTTTTTTGACGCAGTACCACCTGAGGGCTCCAAGGTCACGGGCATTTAATGTTACGTGCTGTGATTTTTTTTAGATTTTCTAAACCTTTTGATGATATTACTGACTATAGATGGTGAAACCCCTACATTCCTTGCAATAGCTCGTTGAGAGATGTTGTTCTGAAACCGTTCGACAATTTGCTCACGCATTTGTTCACAAAGTGGTGACCCTCGCCCCATCCTTCTTTGTGAATGACTGAGCATTTCATGGAAGCTGCTTTTATACCCAATCATGGCCCCCACTTGTTCCCAATTAGCCTGTTCACCTGTGGGATGTTCAAAATAAGTGTTTAATGTGCATTCATCAACTTTTTCAGTCTTTTTTTTTTACACTTGTACCAGTTTTCTTTAAACATGTTGCAGGCCGGGGCTTCACGGTGGCAGAAGGGTTAGTGCGTCTGCCTCACAATACGAAGGTCCTGCAGTCCTGGGTTCAAATCCAGGCTCAGGTTCTCCCCGTGAATGCGTGGGTTCCCTCCGGGTACTCCGGTTTCCTCCCACCTCCAAAGACATGCACCTGGGGATAGGTTGATTGGCAACACTAAATTGGCCCTAGTGTGTGAATGTGAGTGTGAATGTTGTCTGTCTATATGTGTTGGCCCTGCGATGAGCTGGCGATTTGTCCACGGTGTACCCCGCCTTCCGCCCGATTGTAATTGAGATAGGCGCCAGCGCCCCCCGCGACCCCGAAAGGGAACAAGCGGTAGAAAATGGATGGATGGATGGATGTTGCAGGCCTCAAATTCCAAATAAGCTAATATTTGCAAAAAAGAACAACGTTTACCAGTTCAAACTACAAGAATTGTGTGTTTTCAGTCAATTCAAATGAATATAGGTTGAAAACGATTTGTATGTTCTTTTTATTTCCGACTTACACAATGTGCCTACTTCACTGGTTTTGGGTGTTGTAGATGATGTATGCCTGTGATTTAACTTTTTGGAATATTTTTCATAGGTTTTACTTTGGCGATAAGTAAATATCACCATATTAACTCGAATACGGAACTAAATGATATTCATGAAGTAAGATAATGTATTATGTCAAAGGGGGCAGGAAATTATAAGATTTTCTTCATCCTGCTCCTTCTCAGGAATTGTGTGAATTTAAATTGTATAGTTGTGATATAATTATTTATCGTTCTAAATGCACATCAATGAATGAGATAAATAAAAATGAAATGAAATGAAATGCTGCTTTTTACTACAATTTTTATTTGTTTACTTTATTGGTGACACATGCACAAAAGGTGCAATTTTAAAGCCAAAGTTTTGTCTGGTAAAGTGTATTATTTCACTTTTATTAAGAGTGAGATGTACCATGTGTATGCTTACCTCGCACAAGAAGCTGCTGGTTTGTATGCATTTGCTTCTAGCATTTTGTATGAACACCACATCCCCATGGTGCACAACAGGGCATGTTTACATGGCAAACACTCCACAAGCACTATTCAATTAAAATACATTTTTAATGAGGAAGTGAGTGACGCGGAGCTGCGACTTCAAACTGGTACGAAACATGGCACCCTGTAGTCACCTGAGTGCCTTTTGACCAATCGTTGAGGAGATCGCTTTAAACCGAGTTGTCCGTACTCTCTCTATACTGCCAATTAGGATCGGAGGTATATTTTTACTTAAACTCCATCCATCCATCTTCTACCACTTATTCCCTTGAGGGTCTTGGGGAACGCTGGTGCCTATCTCAGCTACAATTGGGCGGAAGGCGGTGTACACCCTGGACAAGTCGCCACCTCATCACAGGGCCAACACAGATAGACAGACAACATTCACACACTAGGGCCAATTTAGTGTTGGCAATCAACCTATCCCCAGGTGCATGTCTTTGGAGGTGGGAAGAAGCCGAAGTACCCGGAGGGAACCTACGCAGTCGTGGGGAGAACATGCAAACTCCACACAAAAATCCCCAGCCTGGGATTGAACCCAGGACTACTCAGGACCTTCGTATTGTGAGGCAGACGCACTAACCCCTGTCACACCGTGCTGCCCTTACTTAAACTCGATATTCGATATATATCTTGATATATTTTTCGGTGAAAGTATACATATGAAGATATTCATTTTTGAGCGATAGTCAGTAAAATTTAAGTGAATAACAATAAGAATAATAGATTTTATTTGTAAAAAAACACTTTACACTGAGTAGATAGATGGATAGTACTTTATTAATTCCTTCAGGAAAATTAAAAGTAACAACCTCAAAGTGCTACAGTGTATTAAAAAAATTAAAATATAATACAAATAAATTAAAATACAAACTGGAACAGCTTAATAGCTAGAACTATAAAAAGGTTTTTGTTTTTTTTAAAAAAAGAAGGGGTTTTTAACCTTCTTTAAAAGCATCCACAGTCTGTGACAACTGTTCTGTTAACACTTTTATTAACCCAGTTAGTCAACATGGATATAAACAGCACTGAAAATAAAGTGTTTAAGTAGTACAGAATTACATAACATAAATAAAATATAAAAATATAATTTATACGTTAAATGAATAACATAGCTGTGCAAATAATGCATCATGTAAAAAAATACATTTGCAGGCAGTCCCTTTGTGATTTCACTTCTTGGTTTAATGACCCGCCCTGTCTTGCCTCTGATCGGCCTGTCCCTAACCAATGGTGACTCATCATAGTAAACAACCAACCAATCATGGATGTTCTTATTCGTGCAAGCAGTCTCGAAAGGAGGAAGGGGAGGGTTTTAGTAGCCCGTGGAGGGGGAGCGGTGGAAAAGAAGGAACCCAACAAATAAGCGGCGTTTGGTAATTTTAACGTGAAATAAATTACCGTATTTTCCGCACTATAAGGCGCACCGGATTATAAGGCGCACCTCCAATGAATGGCCTATTTTAAAACTTTGTTCATGTATAAGGCGCACCGGATTATAAGGCGCACCTTCAATGAATGGCCCATTTTAAAACTTTGTTCATGTATAAGGTGCACCGCATTACAAGGTGCATAGAATAGATGCTACAGTAGAGGCTGGGGTTACGTTATGCATCCTTTAGATGGAGCTGCGCTAAAGGGAATGTCAACAAAACACTCAGATAGGTCAGTCCAACTTTATTAATAGATTACAAACCAGCGTTCTGACAACTATGTTCACTCCCAAAATGAATAAACAGCTGTTTTATTATTTTCCCCGATTCAATAAACACGTTAAAAAAAGTCTGATACTGTTACGGTAAATAAAACGTTAGTGCAATCACAATATAGTAACACTCGAAATAGTGCAAAGCAATAATATATCAATAACTCAACGTTCTCCAATGATAATGTCCCACAACACACAAAATAAACATGTAAAGCTCACCTTAAGTTGTTCCTCATCCACGAATCCCTCAAATTCTTCTTCTGAAGTGTTCGAATCAAATAGTTGGGCGAAGTCGTCATCAAACGAGTCAGTGTCGCTGCTGTTAATGTTAAATTCTCTCGCTGCTGCTCTATTCCCGTGTTCTACTGTGTGACTGATCGCCTTGAGTTTAAAATCCGCGTCGTAAGTGTATCTCTTAATAGGAGCCATTTTGGGGTCTTTACATAAACACACAGAAACGGCACGCCTCCCGCAGTCATATATCCCAACATGCACCGCGCGCTTGTTCTTCTACAAGGGAAAATAAGGTAGGCGGCTGCTTACCGTAGTTGCGAGACCTCTTGTGGCATGTTTATTTCGGACACTCAAGAAGCAGAATTTGAGGGATTCGTGAATGAGGAATAACTTAATAAAGTGAGCTTTACATGTTTATTTTGTGTGTTGTGTTGTGGGACATTAACGTTTGAGCAGCGTTGAGTTATTGATGTATTGTTATTGTTTTGCACTATTTCGAGACGTCGTTAATGGAGTCAGTGTCGCTGCTGTTGTCTAGCAGTTCAGTGACAATTCCTGCTTTCCTGAAATCATGTCTCTCAATAGGAGCCATTTTGGGGTCTTTACATAAACACACAAATGGAAATGAAACGGCACGGCCTGGCGCAGTCATAGTGTATATCCCAGCAAGCACCCGCACGCTTCTTCTCTTACGGGGGAAAATGAAATGGGCGGCTGCTTACCGTAGTTGTGAGACCTGTTGTGGCTCAATATTGGTCCATATATAAGGCGCTCCGGATTATAAGGCGTAGGGCTGGGCGATATATACGATATATCGCAGGTTTGTCTCTGTGCGATATAAAAAATTACTATATCGCAATATTCGATTATATGTTCTCACACCGTTGTTTTAAGTTGCGTGCATTACATTACTGGCGTGTCTCACTCCTTTCGTCTCCTTCTCACAGAGACGTAAAATAAGCCCGCCTTCTTACATACGTCACATACTGTCGCGCATGTAGCGTCACACGCTCTCGCCGAGAGCTAACGTTTCACTGTCAAACTCGTTTGCACTTGCACTTGCATGGCTTAATCTTTGAGACAAGCATATGCTACTGGCTAACGTTAGCTGAGGCAGGTCGAGTTGCATTTAGCTGCGTGCTTTACATTATTGGCGTTTGTCACTCCTCCTCGTCTCTCATTCTCACGGAGACGGAAAACAAGCCCGCCTTCTTACATACGTCACATTATCTCGCGAGTGTAGCGTCATAGCTCTTGCCGATTAGAGAGCTAGCAGCATGGCTAACATTAGCTGAGGCAGGTCGTACAAGCAGAGCGGTGCGGAGCTTGTGACAACACAAGAGAGAGATGGTGCGAAACTTATCACAAATGGAGGAAGAACAATTAATGCCCAACATAAAGAGCAGGGGGTCCATCATCTGGCGGTGGTTTGGCTTCAAGTGGGAAGATATTCAGCAGGCAACAGCAATGTGCTGTTCAATGTATATACTATGACGATTAACCTGTGTGATGACTGTATTATGCTGATAGTATATATTTGTACCATAAATTGATTAACATGGACCCCAACTTAAACAAGTTGAAAAACTTATTCGGGTGTTACCATTTAGTGGTCAATTGTACGGAATATGTACTGTACTGTGCAATCTACTAATAAAAGTTTCAATCAATCAATGCAAAGTATGCAGCAGAAGTTTTACTACAAAAAGGTAGCAACACTATTAACTTGTTCTTTCATTTAAAAAGTCACCGTGAGAGAATGAAGATTATTTAATGAATACAGTTGTGGTCAAATTGACTTAGTTGTGATTTCCCTCTCTGCATGAAAGTTTAAAATGAGCATATATTAATGCAGTATGAAGAAGAATGTTTTAATGTAGACACACAAAATCATCATACTGCTGTGATTATATGCATCAAGTGTTCATTCAAGGCCAAGGCAAAATATCGTAATATATATCGTACATCGCAATATGGCATAAAGATATCGCGCTATTAATAAAAGCCAATATCGCTCAGCCCTAATAAGGCGCACTGTCAGCTTCTGAGAAAATTTTAGGTTTTAGGTGCGCCTTATAGTGCGGAAAATCCGGTATATCGTTATTATGATATTTTGTTAATTCATATCTTGTTTTAAAATATATTGATATATCTTACAAACTTGATGTATTGCGCAGCCCTAGTTGGAGGAAGAGTACACTGCATCACATTGGGTCCAAAGAGCCCAAATAGCCGAGATAAATTAAAAATCCATGCCTTACGAGAGTTTGGGTCTCAAGATATTACAGACGTTCTAACATATGAGGTTTTCACCACTTTTGTCAATTAAAGGGGAACATTATCACCAAACCTATGCAAGCATCAATATATACCTTGATGTTGCAGAAAAAAGACCATGTATTTTTTTAACCGATTTCCGAACTCTAAATGGATGATTTTTGGCAAATTAAACGCCTTTCTGTTTACCGGTCTTTTAGCGATGACGTCCAAACGTCACGTCACCGAGGTAATACATCCGCCATATTCATTTTCACATTACAAACACCGGGTCTCAGCTCTGTTATTTTCCGTTTTTTCGACTATTTTTTGGAACCTTGGAGACATCATGCCTCATCGGTGTGTTGTCGGAGGGTGTAACAACACTAACAGGGAGGGATTCAAGTTGCACCACTGGCAAGAAATCTGCCGCCAGACCCCCATTGAATGTATCAGAGTGTCTTCACATTTGACCGGCGATGCTAAGACAGACATGGCACAGAGATGTATGGATAACCTGCAGATGCATTTGCAACGATTAAGTCAACGAAATCACAAAGGTGAGTTTTTGTGATGTTGTTGACTTATGTGCTAATCAGACATATTTGGTCACGGCATGACTGCCAGTAAATCGATGCTAACATGCTACGCTAATCGATGCCAACATGCTATTTACGCTAGCTGTATGTACATTTGAAACTAGATACCCACATTTAATGCGAAAAAAACCCTTACCAATCGACGGATTTAAGTTGCTCCAGTGTCACAAGATGCGAAAGTCCTGATCGTTTGGTCTGCACATTTTACCGGCGATGCTAATAAGGCAGCCATGCTATGGGCCACTTCATTAGGTACACCCATGCTATGGCCGAATAGCGTCAATAGCGATTCGCTCAATAGCTTCAGTTTCTTCTTCAATTTCGTTTTCGCTATCTGCCGCCATACTCCGACCATCTGTTTCAATACATGCGTAATCTGTTGAATTGCTTAAGCCGCTGAAATCCGAGTCTGAATCCGAGCTAATGTCGCTATATCTTGCTGTGGTAACCGCCAAATTGTTTGTATTGGCAGCCCTGTATGACGTCACAGGGAAATGGATAGTGGTTTCGAAGATAGCGAAAATAAGGCACTTTAAAGCTTTATTTAGGGATATTCCGGGACCGGTAAAATTTTGAAAAAAAATTCAAAAAATACAACAGGCCACTGGTAACTGATTTTTATTGTTTTTAACCATTTTGCAATTGTGATAATGTTCCCCTTTAACAATTGCATTAGACAGTAAATACAGTGAAACATGTGGTTAGCCCTGATTTCTGTGTCTTCTGGGCTTTGCATGTTTTCTTCAGATCCGTCCAACAACATGTGTTTTACGGTGACTAAAGAAAGACTAAATGGACATAATTTTTTTAATGAATGAATTAATCACAAGTGTGCATTACTCATGTGTGTTGCAGCCTTGGCCTTAATGCACAGGCCCTCATGTTTACACAATTAACGGGGGTTATAGCTGTCTACCCCAGCTGCATGCGCCCGTCACACAGGAAATATTGCAATGAACAGAAGTATTTAAAATATGGATTATATTATTGCCATGTCGCTGTTAAACTGTTAAGTGAAATCATGATCTGTGTTTGTAACACATCGCTGAATACACGTGTCTAACTCATAGCTTGCATTATTGTCATGTGACTCGGGCCGCCGGAAATTCCCCAAAAATTGTTTTAGATCTTTAAAGGCCTACTGAAACCCACTACTACTGACCACGCAGTCTGATAGTATATATATGATTGATGAAATCTTAACATTGCAACACATGCCAATAAGACCGGTTTAGTTTACTAAATTGCAATTTTTAATTTCCCGCGAAGTATCCTGCTGAAAATGTCGCGGGATGATGACGTGTGCGTGTTCTTCCAGCCCGATCCAAGCTATAAGTAGTCTGCTTTAATCGCATAATTACACAGTATTCTGGACATCTGTGTTGCTGAATCTTTTTCAATTTGTTCAATTAATAATGGAGAAGTCAAAGAAGAAAGATGTAGGTGGGAAGCAGTGTAGTGCAGCTGACTTTAGCAACAAAAACACAGCCGGTGTTTCCTTGTTTACATTCCTGAAGGTGAAGCTTTAATATGGAACAGAGCGGTCACGCGAACATGGTTCCCGACCACATGTCAACCGGCAGGTTTCGGTGAGAAAAGTGTGCAATAAGTCGACTCTTACCGTAGACATGAGCGGAGCTTGCGTCTTCCTGCAGCTGCGGATTATTACCTCATCCCACCAGAGACACTGGCGGTAACCACACCCGCGACCACACCCATCCGACTTTCAGGTACCATATAATCTAACTAAAACAATAGTAACAAAATAAGCAGATAAGGGATTTTCCAGAATTATCCTAATAAATGTGTCTAATAACATCTGAATCGGTCCCACTGCCCTCCCCTTTTTTTTTCTAGTCCTTCACTCTCACTTTCCTCATCCACAAATCTTTAATAAATTTCCCCCAAAAATGCGACTTATACTCCAGTGCGACGTATATATGTTTTTTTCCTTCTTTATTATGCATTTTTGGCCGGTGCGACGTATACTCCGAAACAACTTATAAACGGTAATCATAATATATAGTAATAATGCAAGTAGCCATATAAAATAATATAATACACTTGTTTACCATTGTACTGTAATTAGAAGGTAAAAAACCTTGTTATCCCAAATAAATACACAAACAAAAATTAAATGGAATTCATTTTTGGAACCTTAATAAATAGTGAACATTAGAGATGCGCGGTTTGCGGTCACACCCGCGTCGTTGGGCGGGTGACATGACGAAAAAATTGATTTTAAATAGATTCGGGCGGGTGGCAGTTGAACCAATTCGGAAATATATATTGTAATAATCCCAGGAATGTAGGCTCATAAAACTTCTTTGTTTGTCTTGTCTTTATTGCACAAGATGTAATACAACCACACAACAGCTCTCATGTCTCTAACGCTTTTCCCGGGACAACTCGAACTCTCACTTTCTGTCGATAACGTCACTTCCCTATCTCTCCCGAAAGTCCCGCCCCCCAGCCAAAGTCATTGGCTAACACCCTGTAGCCAGCCGCTACATTATACATGGTTAAATGTTATGTTGAAGAGGTTCATTTAGCCTACTGATGTGTATTTATAAATGGTTGATTTATATAGGCTAGTAGGTAAAGTGTTGTACCTGAAAACTATTGATGGTACAATCCATATAACACGTCACAGACGTCACGCTAACATCACATGACACCTCTGATGAAGGCTGCAGAAGCAAGGTAGCCCAAACTTGTCAGGTACAACACTTTACTAGCCTATAGAAATCAACCATTCATAAATAGTTAAATGTTGTTACCCACATACGAAAAACGAGCACCACTCTTTGAAACAGTATGTGGGCATACTTTTATTTTGAAGTGTCTCGTTTGGTCTGTCGACGGATGTAAGGAAGCTACTTCCGGGTATGGCCAATGAGGTATTTGTCATTTGTTGGTATTTTACTTGGTAAAATGTTTGATCCACATGCTGTGCATGTAATTATTTTTACATTTGTAACGTGCTTTATTTATTACAGTTTTCACGGTGAATTTGAAGGGAAAGTAAGCCTTCAAATAAATCAGTTCAAGAAAGCCATTGTGTCTGTGCTATTTGGAGGGAGTTACACTTTCTAACCTTACTAATGCCTTGCATCGTCTATTTTAGATACATGACAACGGGCGGGTGTGGCTTTGATGAAATTTTGGTTCGGGTGTATTGTGGGTGGATGACGACTTAAGTGATGCGGTTGCGGATTAAATAATTGCCTATCCGCGCATCTCTACTGAACATCATAAAGTGCTTTTTTTCTTCCCAGTTGGAAAAATTTGGTCTTTTTGTTTACTGCTATCACGTGATCACAGAGGAATTTTGACGGGCTCATATCACTCATCCTATTTGTTCCCACAACAGGACCTTTGGCTTTATAATCTCATGTTTTCCCTCCTAATTTGTGTTACTTTGCGGCCCTTCTCACCGGTGAGTCGCTGGGCACTCTGTACTGTTGAGTGTGTTGGCGGCGGCGCCGAGAAAATGACTGTGAATGACTGAAAAGAGGGGTCACTCCCTTTTGCAGTTAATTCCACTGGTAAACAAAAGCGCTCAGGTGCTGAGAGCGATGCACAAAGTCAGACATCCTGTTTGAAGCTAGAGACGAACAAACACGAGGCTAAACTATTTGGATTGGGGAACATGTCTGTCACTCAAACGCCGCGGCGGAGAAAAAACAACCTAAAAAAAAGTCTGCCTCTAGCACAGTGGTTCTTAACCTTGTTGGAGGTACCGAACCCCGTTAGTTTCATAAGCACATTCACCGAACCCTTCTTTAGTGAAAATAAAAAAAAAAAAATTCTTCAAATTAAAGACAAAGTTATGTGTTTTTGGTAACACTCTAGTATGGAGAACATATTCTAAGTAACAAAGACTTTATTTAGTGGCTGTTAGACACTAGGGGAACATATTCTAAGTAACAAAGACTTCATTTGGAGTTATTTGGTTAGGGTTAGAGGGTTAGGGTAATAATGAGGCCAAATACCGAAAGTGTCACAAAGTGAGGTAGCGCTAACCTCTTGGTGATGATAAATGGTTTCAATCTTTTTAAAAATATATTTTTCTTAAGAGTGTAAAAATCCACTCCATCCCATTTAAAATATTTTTCATGATCCCTTGTGTATTTGCCTCTAAACATTTCACAATAAGCCTAAATCCGTACTGAGTCAGGTAAATAAACAGTAGCCTATTGGGGCCTAGATCATCGCCCGCATGTGCCTCTAGATCACGTGATTGTGACCCAACTATACTGGCATGCTTTTATTTTGAAGGCCGGAATGCAGACAAGATCAGTTGAAGTTAACACGAGTGGTTTAAGTACTTGAATAAGTGTATTGTAACACGTAATGCTACTCTCCTACACAAACATTGCACTCTGAGACTGTTGGAGAACACTTTGACGTATGAAGTGTTTTCCCAACACTGACATGTCTAGGTCAACTTCAGCACAAGCACCCAACTCTGGGAACATAATTCAGTAAGCTGGAGAAATGCACGACACTAGTTTTCTTTATCTTTCCATAATACACATAAACGATCTAATTTCTCATGTGACATTACAATGTCTAAATAATACCTCCTAATGTACCTCCATAGGATCTGAACTTGAACATAATTACATAAAGTATTTCTATGGACAGTAGTTCAGTTCATTCTTATGACTGTGATGTAAGTTAGGTTTTAGTGTAAGTCGCAACTTATACCTATATTATTAACACTTCATTCACGTTGCACATTAATGATAATGTGAAAGACCCTTACCTTTGTTTACAGACACTATCTTTATCCTTGATGATTGTCACAGAGTTTGAACGACTTTGACAAGGGCGTGCATGTTGATGTCTCGACTGAGTGTTTTACGATTTCTAGCCCCACAAGAGTCTGGTTCAAACTTAGATGATGACATAGTTTGGAGATAAAAGTTGAAGAACAAAAGTGATGTTGCCATTCCTTAGTGTAGCAACTACTTATGACTCCTGTATGTTTTCTTAAACCGTGCGCTAGTACTTTTAACTATTTATCTGTGTCTTTTTGAACAGTATTGATATTTTTGTTGGGGAGTGTGTCTCTAGCCACAAAACCCTGTTGTCCTGCCTGCTTTTTGCTGCAGTGCCTGGTTTGTGTCCGTTGTGTCCTTGAGCAAGACACTTCACCCTTGCTCCTGATGGGTCCTGGTTAGCGCCATGCTTGGTAGCTCCCGCCATCAGTGTGTGAATGTGTGTGTGAATGGGTAAATGTGGAAATAGTGTCAAAGCGCTTTGAGTTCCTTTAAAAAAAGGTACAAAAGCGCTTTACGAGTACAATAATATACAATAATATATTTTTATTATTCAAATATTATATTTTATATATATAATATATGTCATATATTATTTATTATTATTATTGTTTATTGTGAGCGAACTGTGGTGCTGAATTTCCCCTAGGGATCAATAAAGTCCTTTTTATTCTATTCTAACCCATTTACCAATTACCATTTGTTGGTCACGGGGCAAAGCCACCTTCGCACACACCTGTTTCCCATTTCCCTTCTGACTATTGTAGCTCTCCAGTCCATTCACTCGGCCCCAGTTGATTCCTGATGGTTCACCATTCCAGTCGTATTCATCCACTCTGCTTTGGCTTCAATCACACGTCTCGTTTCCTGTGGCTCTGATCCGACGCTGCCATGTAGTGAAGTGAAGTGAATTATATTTGTATAGCGCTTTTTCTCTAGTGACTCAAAGCGCTTTACAAAGTGAAACACAATATCTAATTTGTACATTTAAACCAGTGTGGGTGGCACTGGGAGCAGGTGGGTAAAGTGTCTGGCCCAAGGACACAAGGGCAATGACTAGGACGGCGGAAGCAGGGATCGAACCTGCAACCCTCATGTTGCTGGCACGGCCAATCTACCAACCGAGCTAAACCGCCCCAAGTGAATTATATTATATAGTGCTTTTCTCTAGTGACTCAAAGCGCTTTACATAGTGAAACCCAATATATGTATCATTATTATTGTGAGCGAACTGTGGTGCTGAATTTCCCCCAGGGATCAATAAAGTCCTTTTCTATTCTATTCTATTCCAACCCATTTACCAATTACAATTTGTTGCTCACGGGGCAAAGCCACCTTCGCACACACCTGTTTCCCATTTCTCTTCTGACTATTGTAGCTCTCCAGTCCATTCACTCGGCGCCAGTTGATTCCTGATGGTTCACCATTCCAGTCGTGTTCATCCACTCTGCTTTGGCTTCACTCACGCGTCTCGTTTCCTGTGTTTCTGACCCGACGTTGCCATGTAGTGTTAAATGTTTCCGCTATACACCATTTGTTTGCGTTTTTATATTTTTTTCACAACTTTTGTGTGCATTTTTATGTTTTTTCACACGTTTTGTTTGCATCCTTAGTTGTTTTTCATCACTCCTTCTTGAGTGTACTTTTTGTTATTATTCTTAATATTTATTTTTTGCCTTGTGGTCCTACTTCGGCAAAGCCGATCATGACAGCTGTAACACGAAACGTAAAAAGCGAGAAAAAAAATGACTAATTTGGAGCTTTGCAGTTCTTTTTTTGACAGTCTGCTAGTGAGCAGGCTACTTTTTGTCTCATAGAGTGGGTTCACTATCCTATAGAACAGTGGTTCTCAAATGGGGTTACGCCAAAGGTATGCCATGGGGTACGTGAGATTTTTTTTAAATATTCTAAAAATAGCAACAATTCAAAAATCCTTTATAAACATATTTATTGAATAATACTTCAACAAAATATGAATGTAAGTTCATAAACTGTAAAAAGAAATGCAACAATGCAATATTCAGTGTTGACAGCTAGATTTTTTGTGGACATGTTCCATAAATATTGATGTTGAAGTTTTCTTTTTTGGTGAAGAAATGTTAAGAATTAAGTTCATGAATCCAGATGGATCTCTATTACAATCCCCAAAGAGGGCACTTTAAGTTGATGACTACTTCTATGTGTAGAAATTTTTATTTATGATTCAATCACTTGTTTATTTTTCAACAAGTTTTTAGTTGTTTTTATATCTTTTTTTCCAAATAGTTCAAGAAAGACCACTACAAATGAGCAATATTTTGCACTATTATACAATGTAATAAATCAGAAACTGATGACATAGTGCTGTATTTTACTTCTTTATCTCTTTTTTTCAACCATAAATGCTTTGCTCTGATTAGGAGGTACTTAATTTGAAAAAATGTTCACAGGGGGTACATCACTGAAAAAAGCTTGAGAACCACGGCTATGGAAGGAGTGAAAAAAATCAGTTATCTGGACTTTTAATCAGATAGTGTTCTTCTTGGAACTATATATTTTGGATATAATCAGTACTTTGTGGTCTAATCTTTCAAACTTTATACATCCTATTATTTACTGTTTTACTCTCAACTGTTAAAGTTAAAGTACCGATGATTGTCACACACTAAGTGTGGTGAAATTTGTCTTCTGCATTTGACCCATCCCCTTCTTCACCCCCTGGGAGGTGAGGGGAGCAGTGGGCTCCCCTTGAATTGGTGTTATAACCCCCAATTCCAACCCTTGATTCTGAGTGCCAAGCAGGGAGGTAATTATAGTCTTTGGTATGACTCGGCTGAGGTTTGAACTCACGACTTACCGATCTCAGGGCGGACACTCTAACCACAAGGCCAGTGAGGAGGTGTCATTCCTAACTGCCATGGAACGTGGAATTAAATAGAGCTAATGGTGGCCTAAGACCTTTTTATATCAACTGAATATGAGCCTTATAGTCAGCCTTATATTTACTTCTCATGAGTTGAATATCCAACACAGGATCGACTACATACGGCTCTATGTTTGAAATTGTTATGCAGTTTGGTACATTTAGGTACATCCATCCATCCATCCATCCATCCATTTTAGGTACAAATGGCTGTAAAAAAGAGACGATTGTGCTGCAAAGACAGGCGATGGATAGAGAATCTGCCGTCCTACGTGTGCGTGTCAATTTTTATTTTCTTTATCTTTATGTACCCAGGAAAGGTTCCATTGAGATTAAGAATCTCTTTTTTCATACACCGGTGCAGTTGCCACTGGAAACAAGGTGGGTGAAGTGTCTTGCCCAAAACACAACGACCGTGATTAGGATGGCGGATGTTGGAATCGAACCTGCAACCCCTCAAGTTGCTGGCACAGCCACTCTAACAGCCAAGCCACGCCAACCCATATTTGGACTGCCATAAGTAAAAAAAAATATATAAACATCTCCTCTGTTCAACAATATCATTGTGTAGCTATTGGATAAGTTAAAGGACTGATTGAAGTAAACTCAAATGATTTGTTTTGGTGTCTGCTGCTATTTTTATGGTATCCATCCATTTTATACCGCTTGTCCCTTTTGGTGTCGCGAAAGGTGCTGGAGCCTATTTCAGCTGCATTCAGGCGGAAAGCGGGGTACACCCTGGACAAGTCGCCACCTTATCGCAGGGCCAACACAGATACAGAAACTGAAACAACACAAAAAGAATGCCATTGTAAGTTAATAATACTAACACACGCGCTTGTAAACGTGTTAGCATATTATATAATGATAACAATGCTAGTTTGATTACATTACAATAGAACGTACAAATCCGTCTCCAAACACTTCTGTGGAACATGTGACGGTTTAGTACTGGTAAGTATGAATCGTCTTAGTTATATTGTCAAACTCACAAGTGTTACTTGAGTAATGAATGAAGAAAACATACAAGTAGCAACGCTATGGATGACTAGTAGATAGTACGGCACTTGTACTTCCGGTTCAAGGAAATAAACATAAGGAAATACTGTCGGTGTTCAACTCGCACCCGCAGTGAACAAACACACAGTTTCCAATTCTCTGGGGATCCATCCATCCATTTCCTACCGCTTATTCCCTTAGGGGTCGCTGGTGCCTATCTCAGCTACAATCGGGCGGAAGGCGGCGTACACCCTGGACAAGTCGCCACCTCATCACAAGGCCCACACAGATAGACAGACAACATTCACACTCACATTCACACACTAGGGCCAATTTAGTGTTGCCAATCAACTTATCCCCAGGTGCATGTCTTTGGAGGTGGGAGGAAGCCGGAGTACCGGGAGGGAACCCACGCAGTCACAGGGAGAACATGCAAACTCCACACAGAAAGATCCCGAGCCCGGGATTAAACTCAGGACTACTCAGGACCTTTGTATTGTGAGGCACATACACTAACCCCTCTTACACCGTGCTGCATTACTTTTTTCAATATATGACACAATTTTGCAAAGCATTCTTGCATGCATTTCTGGATCATTTCATGTGCTAACATAGGTTCTGATGTCTAAATCAGGGGTTTCTAACCTTTTTGGTATCCGGGCTCAACTTTTCCACCACAGAGGGGCCCAGGGCCCACTCAAATAATAACACTGAATTACTAATCTTACTATTTATTTGAGTCATATTCAGTTATTGTATCTAATCGACTTGAAGTTTACAAGCTTGTCAAATGATATGAAACCATGTGTTAATCACAAAGATTATTTTCATGGTTAAGGTCAGGCTAATTAATAAAAACATAGAAAAATGGATTACAACTGAGTAACAGATATTTTTGACATATACCGTATTTCCTTGAATTGCCGCCGGGGAGCTAATTAATTTAAAACCTCTTCTCACTCCTGCGCTTACCAAAGGCATGCGGTAAAAGTAAGCATGCGCTAATTATTTGAAAACCTTTTCTCACTCCGCCACTTACCAAAGGTATGCAGTAAAAATTTTAGTGTGATGTAAGCTTGGACCTTAAATCCTACTGAATAGCTCTTAATATTCCTCCTTTTTTGTAAATTCAAATTACCGGTATTGAGATCAGCCTCCTCCATTTTGAAAATGATGACAGGCGAAGTGTCACTCGTGACGTCACGAGTTTGACCAGGCGGTAAAACTAAGCATGCGCTAATTATTTTGGGAAGCGAGTTTGACCCGGCAGTAATTCAAGGCAGGCACATACTATATGCCCTGCGGCAATTTAAGGAAATACGGTATGCGCTCTATGGTTAAACACTGGTCAGACTTTTACTGTACAACAGATGTCGGAGCACATGATGCCAAGAATGTGGAAATGTTTGTCTCATTTGGCACTAGGAAAATCCTTATTTAAAAAATGTTGGGTCTGAACCACTTTTGCACTTCTTATCAATTGCACACGCAGTCTTCGTCAGTCACCCGCAACACACCCATTAATAGTACACACAGTTTTATGGTTTGCACACGCTGTTCAGTGTGCAGTATTTGGATCGAAGCAGATCAGGCCCAAAGTGTGACAAAAGTTGTAGGGAACCTTGTAAAATGTACATTAATCATCAGTCATGGTTTTATTAAGAGATTTTAAAAAAGCTTTTCAATTGTATGAAAACTTTTTAGCTGCCAGAACCCTCCGCAGGTTATGCCTGTGATATTTGAATATTGACTACGACCAGTGGCGGGCCGTGCGTTTCCCACCTAGGCCTTCAGTGATCTCCGACTTCAATGATTACCTCTCCAAATACCATAATTGACGTTACCACATGGTCATCGGAAGAGCAATACTCTACAGGAACACATTAAGGTTTCAAGTTTATTTGTCACATGCAGAGTACACCACAGTGAAATGGTTTTTTCCATGCTCTTCAGATATTGCGAACAGTGGGATCCAAACACTAGTTGCAGAATCTAATACACTAAATACCAAAAATACAAAAATCTGAGCCCTGCGATGAGATGGCGACTTGTCCAGGATGTACCCCGCCTTCTGCCCGATTGTAGCTGAGATAAGCACCAGCGCCCCCCGCGACCCCAAAGGGAATAAGCGGTAGAAAATGGATGGAAGGAGAAAAATTTGAATAGCTCTGATGTACATTAGGTACAAGACAATAAGTTGCACAATAAGTCACAGTAGTTATGGTAGAGGTATCAGTACAAGTAGAAGTACAGTAGTCAAATACAGTACCAGTGCAAGATCAAACAGTGTAACAGTATATACAGTACAGGAAGCAACAAATATTAAGGTGTCTACACTCGACTGCACGTTGAAACACATCAACAGTATACAAAATGGGCTATTTTTGCAGGCTTTCCCCTGACAGTTTGTCTATGTTTTAGTTTTTTCCTCAGCATTTGTCTGTTTCCTCTGTGTTTAATATTTCCTGTCTTTAGTTCCTGTCTAGTGCTCGTATTTTGTCAGCTTCCTGTCTTGTTCCCTGAGTGCTGTGTTCCTCCGCAGCTGCGGCTGATTGGCACCTGGCCACACCTGTTGCCAATCAGCTTGCTCCTATTAGTACCTGCTTTGTCTTGTGTCAGTTGCTGGATCATTGTATTGTATTCTCGTTGCCACATGTCGCTCTTGTCTTTGCTATCGTGTCATGTCGTTTTGTTACAGCTACTACCTGTTGTGCTACATTTTGTCCTGGTCGTCGTAGCGGTAAGCTGTTTCTGTTAGCATTAGCTATTTCCAGTTTTTCTATTTGTTTTCCACTAGCTTCCATGCTAAAGTTCCTTTTTGTTTTTCTAGCTCCCAGTGCTAGCTCCCTTAGTTTGTTATTCCGCCCACGTGCGTGCTTTTTGTTTGTTCTTGTTCTATTATTTATATTAAATCATGTCTTCATATCCAATGCCTGCCTCCATCTCTGCATCTTGGGGTTCGACAACTAATAACTTTGACAATTTTCTGGCACATTTAGTAGTAAATTATAACACATCAGCAATTAAAACATACACCGTAATTGTATCCGCTTGGCCTATGGAACTTCCAGTCAATAAAGTTCGATTCAACGTACGCACTTATCAAAGATATATTAACTGCCCTGACCACCTGATGGCGACAAATACACATGTTACAATGTTAATAAAATGACAAGCATGACACACTTTAACAACAAGAGTTTACAACTTTTAGTTGCAACAGAACAGCTACTGTCAACAACTTCCAATCTGATTGGCTATCGAAGCTGTCTCTCAACTCTATGTGTTCTCAAATTCATCCGCTAACGGTTCCGATGACGTATCCAATCAAAGGGCGCGTAAATGTCACGTTCAATGTGAGGCCAGTTAGAACAACTCGCGATCTGATCGGCTATCGCAACTGTCTATCAACTGTATGTCGCTGTTCACTTCCAGTGCATAGACGCCTGCATTGTTGATTCTGAAGGTGTCTGGCAGATTTGGTACAGCATGGCAACATAAGCTAGCTGAATTCTGATTGGATACAAACTAAAACTAAAAAAAACAGCACTGGAATATGCATAATATGACATGAAAAGAATATGAATTATTTTAGATATTTAGGGAAAGTACATACAAAATTGTTTTTATCTCTAATCGTGATCATGATTTCTGGTTACGTTAGACCAGGGGTCACCAACCTTTTTGAAACTAAAAGCTACTTCTTGGGTACTGATTAATGCGAAGGGCTACCAGTTTGGTACACACTTAAAAAAATTGCCAGAAATAGCCAATTTGCTCAATTTACCTATAATAAATAAATCAATATACAGTATATAAAAAAAATGGTATTTCTGTCAGTCATTCCATCGTACATTTTTTTTCCTTTTATGGAAGGTTTTATGTAGAGAATAAATGATGAAAAAAACATTTAATTAAATGGTTTAAAAGAGGAGAAAACAGGAAAAAAAATCTAATTTAATTTTGAAACATAGTTTATCTTAAATTTCGACTCTTTAAAATTCAAAATTCAACTGAAAAAAAGAAGAGAAAAACTAACTAATTCGAATCTTTTTGAAAAAATAAAAAAAAATAATTTATGGAACATCATTAGTAATTTTTCCTGAATAAGATTAATTTTAGAATTTTGATGACATGTTTTACATAGGTTAAAATCCAATCTGCATTTTGTTAGAATATGTAACAAATTGGACCAAGCTATATTTCTAACAAAGACAAATCATTATTTCTTCTAAATTTTCCAGAACAAACATTTTAAAAGAAATTCAATAGAATTTGAAATAAGATTTAAATTTGATTCTAAAGATTTTTTAGATTTGCCAGAATATTTTTTTTGAATTTTAATCATAATAAGTTTGAAGAAATATTTAACAAATATTCTTCGTTGAAAAAACAGAAGCTAAAATGAAGAATTAAATTAAAATGTATTTATTATTCTTTACAATAAAAAAAATAAATTTACTTAAACATTGATTTAAATTGTCAGGAAAGAAGAGGAAGGAATTTAA
Source organism: Nerophis ophidion (assembly GCF_033978795.1). Lineage (NCBI taxonomy): Eukaryota > Metazoa > Chordata > Actinopteri > Syngnathiformes > Syngnathidae > Nerophis > Nerophis ophidion. The sequence continues at coordinate 63,414,590 of NC_084613.1, read as the reverse complement.
AAGGTAAAAAGGTATATGTGTTTAAAAATCCTAAAATAATTTTTAAGGTTGTATTTTTTCTCTAAAATTGTCTTTCTGAAAGTTACAAGAAGTAAAAAAAATAAATGAATTTATTTAAACAAGTGAAAAGCAAGTCTTTAAAATATTTTCTTGGATTTTCAAATTCTATTTGAGTTTTGTCTCTCTTAGAATTAAAAATGTCGAGCAAAGCGAGACCAGCTTGCTAGTAAATAAATAAAATTTAAAAAATAGAGGTAAGTGCTGCTATTTGAGCTATTTTTAGAACAGGCCAGCGGGCTACTCATCTGGTCCTTACGGGCTACCTGGTGCCCGCGGGCACCGCGTTGGTGACCCCTGCGTTAGACCTTGTTGGCCCAGACGGCACACCACTGACTACGACCAGTTTTAGTATAAACAGCATGTGGAGAATCCATTTGTGCTGCCCAGGAAACCATCAGTGGACAAGCCAGTAGTGAAAATGGCTTGATCGGAGCTCTTCAGAGAGCAGAGATGTTGCTCTGGAAGGGTTTCAAAGAAAAGGATGAGGCAGCCTGCACAGTTGTGAAACAGAATCATATTTTACACACCACTGCAAACATCCTATACTTCTTTTCCTCCCATGCGCATAATCCCTTTGGTTAATGCATAATTCTGTTTGATCCGAACGGCGCTGCATGTCACTACTTGCTAGAGTCAGTAATGTGTATTTTGTTTAATGTGTGTGACAGAGTGAAATTGAGCTCTTCTGTTGAGTCTCTCGTCCTTCTGTGCCACTGCATATACTTCGGGTATCACTAGAAAGTATTTTAACACTTTGCTTTGTACCTTGGGGCTTCACGGTGGCAGTGGGGTTAGTGCGTCTGCCTCACAATACGAAGTTCCTGCAGTCCTAGGTTCAAATCCAGGCTCGGGATCTTTCTGTGTGGAGTTTGCATGTTCTCCCCGTGAATGCTTGGGTTCCCTCCGGGTACTCCGGCTTCCTCCCACTTCCAAAGACATGCACCTGGGGATAGGTTGATTGGCAACACTAAATTGGCCCTAGTGTGTGAATGTGAGTGTGAATGTTGTCTTTCTATCTGTGTTGGCCCTGCGATGAGGTGGCGACTTGTCCAGGGTGTACCCTGCCTTCTGCCCGATTGTAGCTGAGATAGGCGCCAGCGCCCCCCGCGACCCCGAAAGGGAATAAGCGGTAGGAAATGGATGGATGGATGGATGCTTTGTACCTTGCTATTCAAGGAAACCATGCTAATTTTAATCTGCATTCAAAACACTTATTTGTGTTCTACCTTGGATATGCTTTGGTGTAAATTTAGATCTGAAGTCACTTTTATTGTAAAAGGCAAGATGTTAATTTGTGGAGGCGTTCCCTGATTGCAAATGAAACCTTTTGCAATTTGCCCTCCCCTAAAGTAAAAACCCTGTTTCCATATGAGTTGGGAAATTGTGTTAGATGTAAATATAAACGAAATACAATGATTTGGAAATCATTTTCAACCCATATTCAATTGAATGCACTACAAAGACAAGATTTTTGATGTTCAAACTCATAAACTTCATTTTTTTTTGTGTGCAAATAATAATTAACTTAGAATTTCATGGCGGCAGCACGTGCCAAAGTAGTTGGGAAAGGGCATGTTCACCACTGTGTTTTAAATATATAAACGTTTTGGAACTGAGGAAACTAATTTCTGAAGCTTTGAAAGTGGAATTCTTTCCCATTCTTGTTTTATGTGGAGCTTCAGTCGTTCAACAGTCCTAGGTCTCTGCTGTAGTTTTTTACGCTTCATAATGCGCCACACATTTTCGATGGGAGACAGGTCTTGACTGCAGGCGGGCCAGGAAAGTACCCGCACTGTTTTTTTACGAAGCCACGCTGTTGTAACACGTGCTGAATGTGGCTTGGCATTGTCTTGCTGAAATAATAAGAAAACGATGGCTCTTAGATGGCAGCATATGTTGTTCCAAAACCTGTATGTACCTTTCAGCATTAATGGTGCCTTCACAGATGTGTAAGTTACCCATGCCTTGAGCACTAATACACCACCATACCATCACAGATGCTGGCTTTTGAAATGTGCGTCAATAACAGTCTGGATGCTTCGCTTCCCCTTTGGTCTGGATGACACGATGTCGAATATTTCCAAAAACAATTTGAAATGTGGACTCGTCAGACCACAGAACACTTTTCCACTTTGCATCAGTCCATTTTAAATGATCTCGGGCCCAGAGAGACCGGCGGCGTTTCTGGATGTTGTTGATGAATGGCTTACGCCTTGCATAGTAGAGCTTTACCTTGCATTTACAGATGTAGCGACAAACTGTATTTAGTGACAGTGGTTTTCTGAAGTGTTATCCTTTAGAGATTGATGTCGGTTTTTGGTACAGTGCCGTCTGAGGGATCGAAGGTCACGGTCATTTAATGTAAGTTTCCAGTCATGCCGCTTAAGTGGAGTAATTTCTCCAGATTCTCTGAACCTTTTGATGATATTATGGACCGTAGATGTTGAAATCCCTAAATTTTTTGCAATTGCACTTTGAGAAACGTTGTTCTTAAACTGTTTGACTATTTGCTCACGCAGTTGTGGACAGAGGGGTGTACCTCGCCCCATCCTTTCTTGTGAAAGACTGAGCATTTTTTGGGAAGCTGTTTTTTTATACCCAATCATGGTACCCACCATTTCCCAATTTGCCTGCATGCTTTTGGGATGTTCCAAATAAGTGTTTGATGAGCATTCCTCAACTTTATCAGTATTTATTCCCACCTTTCCCAACTTCTTTGTCACGTGTTGCTGGCATCAAATTCTAAAGATAAGGACTATTTGCACACAAAAAAATGTTTTTTATCAGTTTGAACATCAAATATGTTGTCTTTGTAGCATATTTAACTGAATATGGGTTGAAAATGATTTGTAAATCATTTTATTCCGTTTATATTTACATCTAACACAATTTCCCAACTCATATGGAAATGGGGTTTGTATAATTATTTATATTTTGAACAAACTTGTTTAAATAAGTATCTTGAAGTCATTGTCAGACAACGTCATAAATAAACTTTGTAAGTATTTTATAGTTTCACCCGAGAACCGCACTAGGCACACTTGGATACTCTCAGATCGATTCAGAGTGTATAAAAATAGAAAGGAAATAGTTGTAACAATGGTAATGCTTTTTTGTTATTGTTGGTAGATTGAAGTTGGGTGCAATAGTTGTCGGCATTGAGTCCGCATAGTCAGGCGCTCTGGGTTCTTTGAGCATCTCTCTGGGGCCTTTCCTTTTTTGTTCGGATAATTAGGCTTCCTCCCAAAAATATGTGCGTTAGGGTACCTAGATACTCTGTGAATAGGGGTGAATTTTTATACTTTTGTCCATGTTGGCCATGTAATTGGCTGGCAACCAGTCAAAGTTGAGTTTTTACACCACTTTTCGCCCAAAGCCACCTATGATAGAGTGCACCTTACCCACGACCCTAATGAGACTCGCGAAACGTCAGGCAATGGTCTGCAGTGCATGTTTTTTATTGAGTAGACAGCGACACTTAATGCAAGGCAGACTTCATATTTATTACTTTTATGTGTATGGACCCAAGACCAATCTTGACACGCAAGTAAAATACAGCAATAACTAGTATCATCAGCTCGCCGGTCTACTTTCTTTCTTTTTCTATTCAAACTTCAACTCTCATTATAATTAACTGGTTGTCTGATGTTTTTTTTTCACTTGCTGCTAATTCTCACTAGCTTATTTTCCAATTCTCCGTAGCTCACTCATTAAAGCTGTTGCTCGGTGTTATTAATGAGCTCATATCAGCTTCTGTGCCATAAGGGTCATGAGGCTGTTCTCATTTTCTGTGTGAACTCTATTTACTCTAGCTGCTCCTATCTTTCTGTGGTTTTTTCCTTTTTTTTTGAAAGGGCTATATGCCCGCTAACATACTGTGTTATTTTACCTCATAAATTCAGTGCATCACTGCAGACCTGCCAGCATGTACGCGTTTGTCGTACTCAGCAAGCATTTTGACACTTGATTACGCTGCGATGCTCTCCAGGTACATATTTTGTTGCATTTTTAGTTTCTAAATATGTCTCTGAGCAATGCCCCTGTGTCTAGGCAGTAGCATACGTTACACTAGCTAACTTTTTTTGTAGCATGACATGTTCTTCCAAAAAAGTCCAAATAAAGGTTCACCTTGTAAAGCATTTTTTTCTTCTGATTCATTAGATTTTGCCCATATGGTCTGTAATAGTGCATACTTTCTGTGTTTTAGTGCAGTGGTCCCCAACCACCGGCCCGATTGGTACCGGGCCGCAGAATAATTTTTCATTCATTATAATTAAAAAAAAATATATATATATATTTTTTTTTTTTATTTTTTTTTTTTTATTAAATCAACATAAAAAACACAATATACACTTACAATTAATGCACCAACCACAAAAACCTCCCTTTTTCATGAAAAAAAACGTAACTTTTTCATGACAAAGAAAAAAAAAAAAAAAAAAAAAGGATCCCCCTCCACCCCGGGCCGCGGGACAAAATATTAAGCGTTGACCGGTCCGCGGATACAAAAAGGTTGGGGACCACTGTTTTAGTGTATACATGTATGTCAAGTGTGTCCAACTTTTTTGATATATTGGGCTAAAAAAAATTGGCCAAGGTCCAAAAGCTGACTGATCCTTGCCCTATACGTATATGTGTCTACATATATACATATTAATATACTATATACATACAGTATATGATACATTTTTATATAAATCCAGATATGGAAAAGGCTTCAAGAGTACACCTCTAAGACGTCGCTGTTGCCAAATTGTAATAGCCTGACTGTTCCTTTAGTTCCACCAGCAATGTGGAGAGGAGGGACAAACTGCATGTCCTCCACATCAACTCGCCCTAGCTAGTGTCCGACCACTAAATCCTGGAGAGGACACACCTGCTTTGCCTACGGTGTAAACACAACACGGGGAGCAACAGTTACCGGTGATAAGCCGCGCTCAGTTGCGTACAGCGTGGCGCCAGGGGTTGTTCTCGACGTTGGGAGGGATCCTCGTATCCCACTAGACCAGGGGTCGGCAACCCGCGGCTTTGGAGCCGCATGCGGCTCGTTAGCACCGCCCTAGTGGCTCTCTGGAGCTTTTTCAAAAATATATGAAAAATGGAAAATTATGAGGGGAAAAAACTATTTTTGTTTTAATTTGGTTTCTGTAGGAGGAAAAACATGACACAAACCTCCCTAATTGCTATAAAACACACTGTTTATATTAAACATGCTTTACTTTTTCGAGTATTTGGCGAGCGACGTTTTGTCCTACTAATTTTGGCGGTCATTGAACTTACCGTGGTTTGTTTACATGTCTAACTTTCTACGACTTTCTAGGATGTGTTTAATGCCACTTCTTTTTCTGTCTCATTTTGTCCACCACACTTATAACTTTGTGCATGAATGCACAAAGGTGAGTTTTGTTGATGTTATTGACCTGTGTAGAGTGTGCTAATCAGACATATTTGGTCACTGCAAGCTAATCGATGCTAACATGCTATTTAGGCTAGCTATATGTACATATTGCATCATTATACCTAATTTGTAGCTATATTTGAGCTAATTTAGTTTTCTTTAAGTCCTTTTATTCAATGTATATCTCATGACACACTATCTGGATGTAATATGGCTTTTAATTTTTTGCGGCTCCAGACAGATGTGTTTTTGTATTTTTGGTCCAATATGGCTCTTTCAACATTTTGGGTTGCCGACCCCTGCACTAGACAGCTACCGCCTGCCTCAACCTGGGCAGCGGCCGGTCAGCAAGGTTGTTGTCCCGTCACGGTCTACCCTCCCCGTTGAGTGTATGGGGATAGGAAACCACCTGAATAATAGACTGAATTCTCCGCACCAGCCAAAAAAACGATAAAGCAAAAGAAACCATCTCTAAAACTGGCCTCAAACTTCACAGACATCAGTGATCTCAGGAAAACTGCGGTCATCAACGACAAACTCTACAGCAGGGGTGGGGAACCTTTTTGGCTGAGAGAGCCAAGAAGCCAAATATTTTAAAATGTATTTCTGTAAGAGCCATAAAAAAAAAAAATTTAACACTGAACACAACAAAACGCGTGCATTTTTAAGAAAGACCAACATTTCTAGAGATGTCTCTTATTCTTTGTAATAAAATTGTTATTCTGAAGCTAACTGTGGAGGGGGTGTGGCCTGCGGGCCTGCAGCGAAGCAGGGTGTTGCCAGTACCGGCCTCGAATTCAGCGACAGGTGCGTAGACGGCCCACCTGGGCCTTTTCATCTGATCATCTGTCGCTATGTTATAAGCAGCAGCCAGGAGGAGAGACGGGCTTGGGGCTAGAAACCAGAGCGTGAGTGAGAACGAAAGAGAAAAAGACAATTGCTGGAAAGCAACTGAGAGACTTATTGAAAAATAAAACAATATTGTAACCCTGAAACTGGCTCTCATGTCAGTGCTTGGTGGTCTGTAGAACTCCCTGGAGGGCAAGCCCCACACTAACCAATAATAAATAAATGACTTCTTACCAACTTCTTGAATATAAAAATGCATGACAATATTTTATATTTTGAACGTTATTTTTAACACTGTGATTACAAGTGGAATTATTCATTATTTATCGTGGTAAGTAATGTCAGCTCAGATTTATCTGAGAGCCAGATGCAGTCATCAAAAGAGCCACATCTGGCTCGCGAGCCATAGGTTCCCTACCCATGCTCTACAGACTGAATGTGGACATTGCCACCCTCAAGAGAATGATTACACTTTCTTCTGGCAAGGAAAGAGCTCCGAAGAGCCAAGGGAACATGGTGTAGTCTTTGCCGTGAAGAACAGCCTGCTGTATACGGTGGATCTAGGCAGGGAACGGCTCAGAACGACTCCTCACTCTTTGTCTCAACACCATTGTGACCCTTGTGAGCGCGTACGCCCCGATTCTTGTCTTCCACCCCAGAGGCCAAGGACCGTTTCTACAAAAACTCTGCCTCCATCATCAGCTGGATCTCCTGTAATTAACAACTTGTTCCATTGGCCAGAGTCTGGGCGGGTCACGATTCATGGCCCTCATGCCCTGGCAAGTTTGGGATGGGAAAGAATAACAAGAACGGGCAGCGAACAGTGCACTTTCCACAAGCTATGCGTCACAAACTCGTACTTCCAGTCCAAGCCCCAACACAAGGTTTGCCGGAGACACTTTTGTTCCAAACACTGGCACCAGCTGGACCTCACCCTAGTCCAGGGGTAGGGAACCTATGTCTCGTGAGCCAGATGTGGCCCTTTTGATGACCACATCTGGCTCTCGGATAAATCTGAGCTGACGCTGCTTATTACGATAAGTAATGAATAATTCCACTTGTGATGAAAAATAACATTCAAAATATAAAACATTGTCATGCATTTTTATGTTCAAGAAGTTGCGTTATTGGTAAGAAGTAAGTTATTTATTATTGGTTAGTGTGGGGCTTGCCCTCCTGGGGGTTCTTCAGACCACCAAGCACCGACCTGAGAGCCTGTTTCAGGGTTACGATATTGTTTTATTTTTCAGTAAGTCTCTCAGTTGCTTTCCAGCATTTGTCTTTTTCTCTTTCGTTCTCGCTCGCACTCTGGCTCCAGCCCTGACCCCGTCTCTCCTCCTAGCTGCTGCTTATAAACAGAGCGACAGGTGATTAGATAATAAGGTCCAGCTGGGCCATCTACACACCTGTCGGTGATTTCGAGGCCGGTCCTGGCAACACCATGCTTTGCTGCAGACCCGCAGGCCACGCCCCCTCCACATTAAGCTTCAGAATAACAATGTTTGTAGAAAGAATAAGAGACATGAAATGTTGGTCTTACTTAAAAATGCACGCGTATAGTTGTGTTCAGTGTTAAGAAAAATATCATATGGCTCTTACGGAAATACATTTTCAAATATTTGGCTTCTTGGCTCTCTCAGCCAACAAGGTTCCCGACCCCTGCCCTAGTCAGACGCACTGCCATAAAGAGTGTCCTTTACACACACTCCTTTCATAGCGCAGACTGCGCTATGAACCACGTTTCCATATGAGTTGGGAATTTGTGTTAGATGTAAACGAAATACAATTATTTGCAAATCCTTTTCAACCCATATTCAATTGAATGCACTACAAAGACAAGATATTTGATGTTCAAACTCATAAGCTTTATACATTTTTTGAAAATAATTAACTTTCATGGCTGCAACACGTGCCAAAGTAGTTGGGAAAGGGCATGTTCACCACTGTGTTACATCACCTTTTCTTTTAACAACACTCAATAAATGTTTGGGAACTGAGGAAACTAATTGTTGAAGCTTTGAAAGTGGAATTCTTTCCCATTCTTGTTTTATGTAGAGCTTCAATCGTTCAACAGTCCAGGTCTCCGCTGTCGTATTTTACGCTTCATTATGCGCCACACATTTTCGATGGGAGACAGGTCTGGACTGCAGGCGGGCCAGGAAAGTACCCGCACTCTTTTTTTACAAAGCCACGCTGTTGTAACACGTGCTGAATGTGGCTTGGCATTGTCTTGCTGAAATAAGTAGGGGCGTCCATGAAAAAGATGGCAATTGGATGGCAGCATATGTTGTTCCAAAACCTGTATGTACCTTTCAGCATTAATGGTGACTTCACAGATGTGTCAGTAACCCATGCCTTGGGCACTAATGCACCCCCATACCATCACAGATGCTAGCTTTTGAACTTTGCGTCCATAACAGTCAGGATGGTTCACTTCCCCTTTGGTCCGGATGACACGATGTCGAATATTTCCCCCCAAAATTTGAAATGTGGACTCGTCAAACCACAAAACACTTTTCCACTTTGCATCAGTCCATCTTAGATGATCTTGGGCCCAGAGAAGTTTCTGGACGTTGTTGATAAATGGCTTTCGCTTTGCATAGTAGAGCTTTAACTTGCACTTACAGATGTAGCAACAAACTGTATTTAGTGACAGGGGTTTTCTGAAGTGTTTCTGAGCCCATGTGGTGATATCCTTTAGAGATTAATGTCGGTTTTTGATACAGTGCCGTCTGAGAGATCGAAGGTCACGGTATTTTAATGTTGGTTTCCGGCCATGCCACTTACGTGCAGTGATTTCTCCAGATTCTCTGAACCTTTTGATGATATTATGGACCGTAGATGTTGAAATCCGTAAATTTCTTGCAATTGCACTTTGAGAAAAGTTGTCCTCAAACTGTTTGACTATTTGCCCACGCAGTTGTGGACAAAGGGGTGTACCTCGCCCCATCCTTTCTTGTGAAAGACCGAGCATTTTTTGAGAAGCTGTTTTTATACCCAATCATGGCACCCGCCTGTTCCAAATTAGCCTGCACACCTGTGGGATGTTCCAAATAAGTGTTTGATGAGCATTCCTCAACTTTATCAGTATTTATTGCCACCGTTCCCTACTTCTTTGTCACGTGTTGCTGGCATCAAATTCTAAAGGTAATGATTATTTGCAACAACAAAAAAAATGTTTATCAGTTTGAACATCAAAAATGTTGTCTTTGTAGCATATTCAACTGAAAATGGGTTGAAAAGGATTTGCAAATCATTGTATTCCGTTTATATTTACATCTAACACAATTTCCCAAGTCATATGGAAACGCGGTTTGTAGAAATATCCTCCCAACCGTATTAGTCAAATATTCTTGTGTGCAGACAAACATTTCTAATTTAAAAAGAGATGTGGGAGGCCAAAACACGGCAACTGACTTGACGTCACACCAAGACCACTCTGAGGAAGGCTGAAATGATTAATCTACTTTCTAAAACAGACCTGGGCAAAATACTAACTTAACTGAAAGTTAAGCTTGTCAACCAGGTCTGCCAAACATTTCCAAATATATATATTTTTAACCTTCAACATCGGAACTATGAATAGGCAAGGCCATTTCCAAATTACCGTTAGTCTTGAACTATAGAAAATATTATAATGGTTGGAATTTACGCTTTTAAGATACATATGCCCTTTTACGGTAATCATAGGGACTACGTTACAGCAGCTGCAGGCAGATGAGGCACAAAGTAGAGTGGGCAGGGTTTGTTTACAGAGCAGCTAGGCCGATACACAGGTGTCAGGGACAGATGGCCACCGAGTCAAAATAATTGCCCGGGTCGGCTCTATAAGCTTCACACACTTCTTCACACAAGAATCATTTTTGAATATTTAAAGGAGACATGATGAATGCTATCCTACTAACACACCTGCTGTACGCAGAGTCCTCAGCAGGTGATAATATCAGATTAGGAGGTTTATGGTCGTATCCGACGCCTCTGAATCGAATTGTTGAATCACCTATTTGAAGACAGCCTTAGTGTGTACAACTGGTTCAGAGGTCTTACTCCCAACTTATGCAAACACATGCTTGTCTGCTTTCGGATCAACAACTGCGATAAAAATGTATGTTGTAGTGACTTGATTAGTTCCAGCTGCAACAACACTCCCTTTCTCTCTATATTACCATTGTTCACTGGCGCCGAAGAAGCAAAGTAGTGAAGTGAAGTGAATTATATTTATATAGCGCTTTTCTCTAGTGACTCAAAGCGCTTTACATAGTGAAACCCAATATTTAAGTTACATTTAAACCAGTGTGGGTGGCACTGGGTAAAGTGTCTTGCCCAAGGACACAACGGCAGTGACTAGGATGGTGGAAGCGGGAATCAAACCTGCAACCCTCAAGTTGCTGGCACGGCCACTCTACCAACCGAGCTATACCGCCAACTAGAGTTGGCGTCACTTCAGGAGCTCAACCCTAACAAAAAGCTAACGTTGGTGGCACTGAAATCTTTGACCAATTTTTTTTTTTTAGACACATTGTCTGAAAAGCCACTTTTTTGCATGTTTTGTGTTTCTCATGCTTCACTCATAGTGTTTTAGTCTTAGTATGTTATCTGTTTTAATGGTTAAGCTTTTATTGTTTAAGTATTATTATTATTGCTGGTGGGCATTGTGGGGTCCTACTCTGTTTAGCGGTCCTTGAATGCACCACAAGAACACCTCTGTCCTGTATTATTTTGAGTATAGAACAATTACTTGGTCTAAGAGAGCACAGCTTGTAGGTTCAATGTGCACACTTGAATAGGTTAGATGCTCAGAGAGCAATGTGTTTTTATTACAAACCCCGTTTCCATATGAGTTGGGAAATCGTGTGAAATGTAAATATATACGGAATACAATGATTTGCAAATCGTTTTCAACCTATATTCAATTTAATGTACTACAAAGACATATTCAATTTAATGTACTACAAAGACAAGATATTTGATGTTAAAACGCATAAACTTTATTTTTTTTGTAGATAGTAATTAACTTAGAATTTCATGGCTGCAACACGTGCCAAAGTAGTTGGGAAAGGGCATGTTCACCACTGTGTTAAATCACCTTTTCTTTTAACAACACTCAATAAAGGTTTGGGAACTGAGGAAACTAATTGTTGAAGATTTGGAAAGTGGAATTATTTTCCATTCTTGTTTTATGTAGAGCTTCAGTCGTTCAACAGTCCGGGGTCTCCGCTGTCGTATTTTACCCTTCATAATGCGCCACACATTTTCGATGGGAGACAGGTCGGGACTGCAGGCGGGCCAGGGAATTACCCGCACTCTTTTACTACCAAACCACGCTGTTGTAACACTTGTCCTACTGAAATAAAAAGGGGTGACGTTGCTTGGATGACAACATATGTTTCTCCAAAACCTGTATGGACCTTTCAGCATTAATGGTGCCTTCACAGATGTGTAAGTTACCCATGCCTTTGGGCACTAATACACCCCCATACCATCACAGACGCTGGCTTTTGAACTTTGCGCCTATAACAATCCGAATGGTTATTTTCCTCTTTGTTCTGGAGGACACAACGTCCACAGTTTCCAATTCTAATTTGAAATGTGGACTCGTCAGACCACAGAACACCTTTCCACTTTGCATCAGTCCATCTTAGGTGAGCTCGGGATATTGTTGATAAATGGGTTTGGGTTTGCACAGGAGAGTTTTAACTTGCACTTACAGATGTAGCGACCAACTGTAGTTACTGACAGTGGTTTTATGGAGTGATCTTGAGCCCATATGGTGATATCCTTTACACACTGAGGTCGGTTTTTGATGCAGTACCGCCTAAGGGATCAAAAGTCCTTAATATCATCGCTTGCGTGCAGTGATTTTTCCAGATTCTCTGAACCTTTTGATGATTTTACGGACAGTAGATGGTAAAATCCCTAAATTCCTTGCAATAGCTCGTTGAGAAATGTTGTTTTAAAACTGTTCGACAATTTGCTTACAAATTGGTGACCCTCACCCCATTCTTGTTTGTGAATTACTTAGCATTTCATGGAAGCTGTTTTTATTACCAATCATGGCACCCAACTGTTCCCAATTAGCCTGCACACCTGTGGGATGTTCCCAATAAGTGTTTGATGAGCATTCGTCAACCTTATCAGTGTTTGTTGCAACCTTTCCCAACTTCTTTGTTACATGTTGCTGGCATCAAATTCTAAAGTTAATGATTATTTGCAAAAAAACAAATCTTTATCGTTTTGAGCATCAAATATGTTGTCTTTGTAGCATATTCAACTGAATATGGGTGGAAAATGATTTCCAAATCATTGTATTTATATTTACATCTATAAGGGACGGCGTGGCGCAGTGGGGAGAGTGGCCGTGCGCAACCCGAGGGGCACTGGTTCAAATCCCACCTAGAACCAACCTCATCACGTCCGTTGTGTCCTGAGCAAGACACTTCACCCTTGCTCCTGATGGGTGCTGGTTGGCGCCTTGCATGGCAGCTCCCTCCATCAGTGTGTGAATGTGTGTGTGAAAGGGTAAATGTGGAAGTAGTGTCAAAGCGCTTTGAGTACCTGGAAGGTAGAAAAGCGCTATACAAGTATAACCCATTTATCATTTATCTAACACAATTTCCCAACTCATATGGAAACGGAGTTTGTAGTTTGGATTGGGATTTGTCGTTGAATGGGGAAAGATGTTAAAGTGTCTTGTTTTCATGTTCGCATGTAAGCTAGCGAACTGGCGCTAGTCAATCTGTGAGTTTATCAAAGTTAAGTTTATCAGCCAAGATATTTTGATAAATTTAATTTAAAATGGTAATACTAACCGTCAGGAGTTTTACAGTGGTTATCATTGATACCATTTATTGTTACATCCCAACCTGATTACTAACTTTTGAATGAAACAAATATCAAAGCACCGCCGGGTGAGAGATATGCAGACATTTATTAATTCAAGGTTAGCAGTCTGTCACCGATGAGTCTCCAAATTTCGTATTTGACCGTTGACACAACAAATTACTTTTTCTCACTCATCTGATAAACAGGAAGTAAATAGGTTATTAGAAAGGCTATTAATTGTATATAAAATCAAAGGAAAATAGTATTACATGATACAAATTCCTCCATACAGAGTATAGTTCTGGCTTTATCAAGTGAAAAGAAAGGCAACAAAATATTCTGACATGTAAGCATGTGTGCATTAATGAGCCTTTGCACTGTGATCCTCTTAATCCTGCTTCTGCCACGTCCTTCAGCCAAGGTTGCCATTAATGAGTATTTCTCCCTCAGCCCCCTCCCTCTGTTACCCTTTGCTGATTATGTATAAGCACTATTACTTACTAATGATGGCAGATGATTATTTTTTTTCTACGTGAATGTGGCGTGAACAGAATAACGCTTCAACACCTTCTGTACACTCTCATCACTAAATATTCAAAGATGATATACTGTACGCTAATTTTCCAAAGTATTATAACCACTTTCAAAATCCAATAAGAGCTGTATGAAAAATGTTGCATTTATTAGGTATTAGTGATACTCAGTTGTGTCATCAATGTCTCAATATGTGTCACTTTTTATTTTTCAGGTGTCCGGTTCGGGTGGAGTGGTGACCATGGAGAGGCTGTTGCTGTGTGTGATGTTGGCAGCTGCCATGGCAGTACGGGCGCAAATCTGCCCGAAGCGCTGCGTTTGTCAGATCCTGTCACCCAACCTGGCAACACTTTGTGCCAAGAAAGGTCTACTTTTTGTTCCGCCTAACGTCGACAGGCATACCGTGGAACTAAGGCTGGCTGACAACTTTGTCACCAGGTAACATTCATTGATGTCAAAACCTAAAAAGATAAGTTAGTCACAAGTTCACAAAACTGTATAAACCTTTGAACTTATTGAATGATTGTGTGTATATATATATATATAAATATATATATATATATATATATATATATATATATATATATATATATATATATATATAAATATATATATATATATATATATATATATATATATATATATATATATATATATATATATATATATATATATATATATATATATATATATGTACATTAGGTCATGAAAACAACACGGAGGCTATTTCATCCCTATAAGACTGTTTCGCAGATTTCTCTGCTCTTCAGGGGATTTCATTGCAGTGGCTGTGTTTGTTACATATGTAAATAGGGTGCATTACATTGGAGTGTGGCCATTGTTACACAGTAGTGCCTTACTACTGTGCCGGCATGATGAGACCAGTTTTTTGCATTTGTTTAAAGTGGACATGCTAGGGTGGTATACAATAAAAAAATATATTTCAGGCACAGTTTGTATATTTTTGCTGCAATGTTGTATGGTGAGCTTTAGATGTGACGAACTGACTGGTCCCATCATGCTGGCACAGTAGCAATGCACTACTGTGTAACAATGGCCACACCCCTATGTAATGTACCATATATATAATATGTATATGTAACAACCACAGAGACTTCAATAAAATCCCCTGAAGAGCAGAGAAACCTGTGAAACAGGCGTGTAGGGATGACATAGCCAGTGTTTTTTCCTGACCTAACGTATATTGAGCTCTGCCTCGGTATTGAGCAATGTATAAAGGATAAACCACAGAAACCTTGACTATATATATATATATATATATATATATATATATATACATATACTTATACATATATATATATATATATATATATATATATATATTTATATATATATATATATATATACAGTGGGGCAAAAAGTATTTAGTCAGCCACCGATTGTGCAAGTTCTCCCACTTAAAATGATGACAGAGGTCTGTAATTTTCATCATAGGTACACTTCAACTGTGAGAGACAGAATGTGAAAAAAAAATCCAGGAATTCACATTGTAGGAATTTTAAAGAATTTATTTGTAAATCATGGTGGAAAATAAGTATTTGGAAAATAACAAACATTCAACTCAATACTTGGTAATATAACCTTTGTTGGCAATAAGAGGTCAAACGATTACTATAGGTCTTTACCAGGTTTGCACACACATTAGCTGGTATTTTGGCCCATTCCTCTATGCAGATCTTCTCGAGAGCAGTGATGTTTTGGGGCTGTCGCAGAGCAACACGGACTTTCAACTCCCTCCACACATTTTCTATGGGGTTGAGGTCTGGAGACTGGTTAGGCCACTCCAGGACTTTCAAATGCTTCTTACGGAGCCACTCCTTCGTTGCCCGGGCGGAGTGTTTGGGATCATTGTCATGCTGGAATACCCAGCCACGTTTCATCTTCAAAGCTCTCACTGATGGAAGGTTTTGGCTCAAAATCTCACGATCCATGGCCCCATTCATTCTTTCCTTAACACGGATCAATCCTCCTGTCCCCTTAGAAGAAAAACAGCCCCAAAGCATGATGTTTCCACCCCCATGCTTCACAGTAGGTATGGTGTTCTTGGGATGCAACTCAGTATTTTTCTTCCTCCAAACACGACGAGTTGAGTTCATACCAAAAAGTTCTATTTTGTTTTCATCTGACCACATGACATTCTCCCAATCCTCTGCTGTATCATCCATGTACTCTCTGGCAAACTTCAGACGGGCCTGGACATGCACTGGCTTAAGCAGGGGGACACATCTGGCGCTGCAGGATTTGATTCACTGTCGGCGTAGTGTGTTACTGATGGTGACCTTTTTTACTTTGGTCCCAGCTCTCTGCAGATCATTCACCAGGTCCCCCAGTGTGGTTCTGAGATTTTTGCTTACCATTCTCATGATCATTTTGACCCCACGGAATGAGATCTTGCGTGGAGCCCCAGATCGAGGGAGATTATCAGTGGTCTTGTATGTCTTCCATTTTCTGATAATTGCTCCCACAGTTGATTTTTTCATACCAAGCTGCTTGCCTATTGTAGATTCACTCTTCCAATTCTGGTGCAGGTCTACAATTATTTTCCTGGTGTCCTTCGACAGCTCTTTGGTCTTGGCCATAGTGGAGTTTGGAGTCTGACTGTTTGAGGCTGTGGACAGGTGTCTTTTATACAGATAACGAGTTCAAACAGGTTCCATTAATACAAGTAACGAAGACAGAAGAGCTTCTTAAAGAAGAAGATACATGTCTGTGAGAGCCAGAGATCTTCCTTGTTTGAAGTGACCAAATACTTATTTTCCACCATAATTTACAAATAAATTCTTTAAAATTCCTACAATGTGAATTTCTGGATGTTTTTTTCACATTCTGTCTCTCACAGTTGAAGTGTACCTATGATGAAAATTACAGACCTCTGTCATCATTTTAAGTGGGAGAACTTGCACAATCGGTGGCTGACTAAATACTTTTTTGCCCCACTTTATATGTACATATACATATATGTATGTATGTATATATATATATATATATATATACTGTATATACTGTATATATATACATGTATATGTTTAAAGCAGTAGTTTGTTTTTTTGTCTCATATGGGTTGTCAAATAACTTAATAATGTCTATTCACAGTGTGAAGAGGAAAGACTTTGCAAACATGACACGGCTGGTGGACTTAACGCTATCCAGAAATACTATCTCCTACATCACACCTCATGCCTTTGCAGATCTGGAGAACCTCCGAGCCCTGCATCTCAACAGGTATAGATTAGCATCGACTGCTTGTTGAATGAAGTCAGTTCTCTTGCGGTTACTCGAAAGCTGCTGGCCGGACAGTTGCTAAAGGTTGCGTCTCTTTGTGAACATATTCCAGTAATCGTCTGACGAGGATAGGCAATGACACCTTCAGTGGGATGTCCAAGCTTCACCACTTGATTTTGAACAACAACCAGCTGGTGCTAATCCACCAGGGAGCTTTCAATGACCTGCTGGCACTTGAAGAATTGGATCTCAGTTATAACAACCTGGATTCTATTCCGTGGGAGGCCATCCAGGTTAGAATCTTTTTCAATACATTTGCATTAAAAAGTTTTTTCTGTGAAATAGGAACATGTATGCACTTTTTAGGGAATTTTGTCCATCTTTCGCAATCCTAATGTGAGACAAGAACACACATCTTTCTCTTTTCTGTGCATTCTGAATAATGTCTATACAGCCCTATAAAACATCTAAAATCATTTTACAGACAGTACATGTAAGTATGAATGTAATGTAGAAAAAGGCACATTCATAATAAAAAAAAACTATTGACATTATTTTGGTCATTTTAAGAAATAATATAACATCTTTTCTGGGCGCATTAATTTCACAGATTAAATAGCAACCATCAACAACAGCAGCGAAGTGCGCAGGTAATTCCATGCAACCAAGATTTATTTGCATCTCAAGCTGGCTAGTAGCTGGTAACTTACTAGTGATCGGAGGAGCAATGTGATGAAGGCAACGTGTCATTACACCAGAAAAGTAGTTGGAGATTTTTCTATTTTTTATTTTTTTAAGTGCTCTATAGGCGGAATAGATTAATCTCAGTAGCCCGCATTGTTAGTTGTTCACTATTTAAGCAATTTATAAAGCACAGTTCTTACACGAGTCAATTCAAAGTGCTTTACAGAAACTTTGAAGAAGGCACAAATAAATGTATCAAATGATAATACAAATAGAAATTATCGTAAGTCAAATTAAAATCAGAAAATAAAATCATCTTTAAAACAATCATCATTAAATTAAAATTATTCAATTAGTGTAGATAAAATACTTTCAGTTGTCATTAGCACAGCAGGGTTTCCCCTTAACGTAACTGAACGTGGCTGCTAAACCTTAAAAATAATTATTTTTTTAACGTGAAAATGAATTCAATGACTATAATGCATTGTAGCCTCCAGAGGAAGTCAAAAGTCTGACACACGCTATTTTAAACTTTTATTGAGAATCTTATGATAACCGCTGGTCCAACTCCAATAGGTTTTACCTCCTGTGCAAACACTTCCTCATTCTCCACCGACTGGTTTTCAGGCACAGTGTGTTTGAGATAAAAAATAAACACCAAATCAAAACCCTGGGAATGTAAAACATTACCACCAGTAGGTCGTTACCATATGAATGGATTTGTAAATAGCCTATTAGTTGCGCAGTGTTGACCAGTGATGCACCAAAATTTGAGCGCCAAAAATGACAAAATAGGTGTAGTTTTCTTTAAGTCAAGGATTTTGAAATCAACTATCAATATATTGAAATTTAGAAAATGGACTAAAAATTGTTTTACTAAACATTAAATATTTTTACTGGGTTATATCAAACAGAAAATAATAATGAGTCAATTTCAGAAATATAATCTCCTGATGATTGAGGGAACCCCTCATGAAACAGTTCTGTAGAGATGAAGTAGTCTTGTGATTTTTCCCACACCTACATATTGCGCTCTACCACGGTATCGAGCACTATTCTCTGGATAATCCAATCAAGACATACATATATATATATGTATATATATATATATATATATATATATATATATATATATATATATATATATATATATATATATATATATATATATATATATGTATATATGTATATATATATATATATATATATATATATATATATATATATATATATATATACCGTATTTTTCTGATTATAAGTCAAAGTTTTGGCCGGGGGTGCGACATATACTCCGGAGCGACTTATGTGTGAAATTATTAACACATTACCATAAAATATCAAATAATATTATTTATCTCATTCGCGGAAGAGACGAAGAAATGTCTGCAATTGTCACTCACACGTCAGCAATCGTCACACACACGTCAACCAATAAGAATTCGACGGGGGAGGGTCATAGCAGAAGTGCATTGTGGATCATGAGATGCTAACTGCTATATGCTACTGCCGTAGCTATTAAAATGGATCGTTTCAACATTGGCTGTAACTTATAAAAATTGATAACGGCTGAACAAAAATGGCACCGAAAAGGAGATCATGTACTGCAGATTACAAGCTGGACGTAGCAGAAAACGACAAGAGAAAGCGGCGCATACCTTTGGATTTGGCAGAGTTGTTTAGAAGCGACATCGAGGACGAAGATTTCATCGGATTTAGCGATTAGGAGTGACAGATTATTTGGTAAACGTATAGCATGTTCTATATGTTATAGTTATTTGAATGACTCTTACCATAATATGTTACGTTAACATACCAGGCACCTTTTCCGTTGGTTATTTATGCGTCATATAACGTATAATTATTCAGCCTGTTGTTCACTATTCTTTATTTATTTTAAATTGCCTTTCAAATGTCTATTCTTGGTGTTGGATTTTATCAAATACATTTCCACCAAAAATACAACTTACGGTATACTCCAGTGCCACGTATATATGTTTTTTTCCTTCTTCATTATGCATTTTCGGTCGGTGCGACGTATGCTCCGGAGCGATTCATAATCCGAGATATACGGTACATGTGTGTGTATATACATATATATATATATATATATATATATATATATATATATATATAAAGGTTTATTTGATACAGAAACATAGACATCTGAAAGAGTTATCCAATGTATGCATCATAGTGTTTATAGCCAAAGCTAATTTACAACACTTGTCCCCAACAACAACAACAACAACAACACAGATCCAACATCATTAAGATAGGAAAATAAAAAGAATAAGTTAAAAATGAGTCGATAATAATGATAATAATAATAACACAGACAAAGTGCAGACTAGATAAAAAGCAATTGGTAAAAATTTGTAAAAACTAAACATGGGAACACGATTGTTGCTCAACTAGCCACAATTGTGTTTGTTTTTTGGAAGTGACAAGTGCAGGTATAGTTTTCAAAGTGTCAGGTAGAGAGTTCCATAGTTGTGGACGTCCAATAACAGTTGAGAGTTTTACCGTGGTTATCATTAATACTATTTATCATTAAGTAACCTTTTTTTTTTTGATACAATGGTCCCTCAGTTTTCAAGAGTAATCCCTTCCAAAATGTCTGACGAATTACTAATCGTAAAAAGCATTAGTTTTTCTTTTAGGAATAATATAAGTCCCATTACAGACCAAAGAAATATTACAGGGTTTCCGTGGGGCAGTAAAAAGCATTAACAGGTATAAAGTGGGTTTTTCCAAAAAATAAGACCTTAAATGGCATTAAAAAGCATTCAAATTGATGTCCAGAGGCATTAAAAAATGTTTTTTACAATTTGTAGGACTGGGCCCATAGTAGTAAGTCCATCAAACAAACGGTAAATGAAAATGAACTCAATATGTTTGCGGCCGTCGACTGTCTGTGTGTTTCTTTTCTTCGGCTGCGGCTTTCAAACCGGATACAAAAAGGTCTTGTCTGAAAGTGTGAACAGCGTCGCCTCAATCCAGCAAAATGAAACGGCTCTGTGGGCCCAAACTTTGCTATTCTTTGGTGACTGTAGACATGCAGTGCCCAACTGTGACATCATGGCATGTTCATGAGGAGGCTGAGCTTGTTTCATACACGACTCATTTGTACTTTAACACACCACGAGCTAACTTGGCCAACATCAGCAGGTCTGGTGAAGCACGTGACCTACAGTGGCCTAAGATGGACAAACTAGACAATTTTCACAACAGACACAACCCATATTTTCTAGCATTGCCACAGTAAATGAATACGAGTTCATTCAGCTGCCTGACACTTTGTACATAACTTGCATACTGTAGCCATTTTAAACAATTGAGTAGGTGTATAATACAATATATTAAATATTTTTATTTGAATCAGTTTATTTTTGTAATGCATATAAAGAATGCAAATATCATTGTATCGTGTCTTTTTCTAAATGATTTGAATTAATCTTCCGTTTCCCACAACTGTCAGCATCTGCTTCTGCAAAAAATGAAAATACATTCTCAGATATAACAGTCTTGTGAGCCAATTCTAATTCACTAGAGAGTAACCGTTAATATTATCATCAGAATCAAAATCAGAATAGTTTTTTATTGCCATTGTTTGAGAACGGGTTCACAAACTACGATTTTTTTCATGGTGCAATCGTGCAACATAAAAGAGATATAACACAGAGTAGGTAATAAAATGAGCTGTAACTGAGCTATCAGATCTTGTTATTGTTCATTGTTCATCATTGTCAAATGCTTACAATGTTGTCCATACAGACAGCTGTAAGCTTCTGATTATAAACCAGGGTTGTATGGTTTACCGGTATTAGTATAGTACCACGGTACTAATTAATCATATTCGGTACTATACCGCGTCTGAAAAGTACCAATCCACCACCTAAAGTGTAAAAAAACGCCATTGGTGGATCTACACCTGACATCCACCGTAATGATACCAAGTACAGTAGCGTATCGAGTCGATACTACTATGATTATGTCGATATGTTTTGGCATCACAACATCTTTTTTCGTTTTTAAAACAAATTATATATATGTACATATATATATATATATATATATATATATATATATATATATATATATATATATATATAACTCAGGAAATATGTCCCTGGGCACATGAGGACTTTGAATATGACAAATGTTAACATCATCCAAAACTAATGTAAAGTATCAAACAACAGAAGAATAAATGATTATTACATTTTAACAGAAGTGTAGATAGAACATGTTAGAAGAGAAAGTAAGCGGACATTAACAGTAAATGAACATTTAGATTATTAATTCATTTTCTACCACTTGTCCTTAGTAATTTTGACAAAATAATAGAATGGAAAATGACACAATATGATACTGCATATGTCAGCAGCTAAATTTTTAGCCTTTGTTTGTTTACTTACTACTAAAACACAAGTTGTCTTGTATGTTCACTATCTTATTTAAGGACAAACTTGCACTAAGAAACATATGTTTAATGTACCCTAAGATTTTTTTTTTTTTTAAATAAAGCCAATAATGCAATGTTGTGTGGTCCCCTTTATTTAGAAAAATACCGAAAAATATCAAAATAATTTTGGTACTGGTACCAATTGTTTAAGTGGTATTAAAAAGGGTATCAAAAAGCACTAAATTACATTTGCTGATACCTGTAGAAACCCTATAATACCACAAAACAATGTTTTCTAAAATCATTGTAGAAAACAGTACGAAATTTGTTGAAATGAAAAATGTAATGATAAATGAACATCAACTTTGTCAGCAGAGATGACAAATGTTTTTTTATTGATTGATTGATTGATTGATTGATTGATTGATTGATACTTTTATTAGTAGATTGCACAGTTCAGTGCATATTCCGTACAATTGACCACTAAATGGTAACACCCGAATAAGTTTTTCAACTTGTTTAAGTCGGGGTCCACGTTAATCGATTCATGGTAAGGGAGGATAGTACGGAAGAGCCACGCAGACTCCACTTTTGTACTTTGCATACCTTTTTTCTTTCTGGGATTCAATAGTGTTTTTCACCTTCTTAGACCCTTGGTAGGTTATTTTGCCATGAATAAAAAGGAGGCACAGAGACAAGGTCACCAAAGCGTCTGATTTTTGTTTGGGCACTCGATTTTACGGAGTGATACACAGGCAAACAGACTTTTTTGTTAAGTGCAACCAAGACAATATACAAAATGCATGGCAAACTTTCTGTAAAACTTTTAGTCCTAAAACTAATCATACAAAAGTAGGACTCTTGGTACAGTGGGGACGGGACGCAGGTTCAAATCCCAGAGATAGAGGAACAAATTGTGTGAGATGCATTACTATGTTTAGATTACAGAGCGAATCAAAGATTGTGTCTGTCTCCCTCTAATCCAACAGAAAATGATTAGCCTCCATACCATGAGTTTGGACCACAACATGTTGGACTATATTCCAGAGGGGACATTTTCTTTGCTACAGAAACTCAACCGCCTTGATGTCACATCAAATAAACTTCAAAAGCTCCCACCGGACCCTCTTTTTCAACGTGCACAGGTATGTTGTTTTGGCTTCTGCATTAATGCCAGCACACACATAGAACGCCCAGCATTTACGTGTTTTCTCATGGGGGACAGCATTAGTAACTAGAAAATGCAATTTCAATAGAAATTGTGTAAGTACTGAAATGCTAAGTTAATACGTTAGCCAGATAGCGTCAAGTAACGGAAGGTTAGTAAACGTAAAGTAGTAGTAGTCCACTTGAACAGCAGACTGGACTAGAAGGACAACTGCAAAGCTGTCTACAAGAAGGGCATGAGCAGACTCTTTTTCCTGAGGAAGCTTAGGTGCTTTAATGTGTGCAGCAACCTGTTGGAGATATTTTATCAGTCTGTTGTGGCCAGTGCCCTGTACTTTGCAGTGGTTTGTTGGGGGCAGCAGCACCAGCAAAATGGGACTTAAACCGGATTGACAAACTGATCTGGAAAACGGGCCAAACGTTTGGCATGCAATTGGAGGCGTTTGTTTCAGTGAGGGACAGGAGGACACTGGACAAACTGTTGGCCATCATGGACAATCCTGCCCACACATTCCACCAGACAGTTGAGGGACAGCGGAGTTCATACTCCCAACAGGCTCCTTCAGCTGGGTTCCCACAGTGTTCGATTCAAGAACTCCTTCATTCCGCACTCCATCCAGCTGTATAATCACTCGCAATACAGCAATAGACGATATCTGTCTATTACCTGACACCTTTTGTTAGCTACTTCTCATTGTTTATGATGTCTATTTTCTGCTGGATTTACTCACTATTTTATGCTGCTGCTGCTACATATACTGTAATGTTGTACATGATAATTGTTATATATTGTACATATGATATAAACATATCATATAATATATCAGTATTTATCATATACTGTACATATATTATGTAAATATTACGTTTATAAGTTAAATTGCTTTTAGTCTATTTTATACCTGCATGGTCCTTTCCATTGTTTCCATCATTTGCAAGTGAGCTACTGTGTGAACAAATTTCCCTTGTGGATCATTACAGTTGGTCTAAATCTAAGTCTAACAAAGTATAAATATAAATTCTAAGGCCTGTCAAATGAGCAAGAAAGCAAGCATGCCAACATGTTGACGTCAGCAAACTAATAGTTAGCATGCATGAAAATCAAAACATTCGACTGAGGTGTATATTGGCTAAAAATGCTTAATGGATACAAATCTGGCGTGCTAACTTGTGCTGTCAAATTATCTATTTTTAATTATTACCGTATTTCCTTGAATAGCCGCCGGGCATGTAATATGCGCCTGCCTTGAATTACTGCCGGGTAATACTCGCTCCTCAAATTTATAAGCGCATGCTTACTGTTACCGCCGGGTCAAATTCGTGACGTCACGAGTGACGCTTCCCGTGCCGTCATTTTCAAAATGGCGGAGGAGTTTTTTTTATGCTTTTACTATGTGTAAACCAGGGGTCTTGTTCCACAGCCATATTAGAACACACTGATGGTTGTGATATAAAACAACTTTAACACTCTTACTAATATGCGCCACACTCTGTGAACCCTAACCAAACAAAAATAACAAACACATTTCTGGAGAACATTGGCTCTGTAACACATTATAAACGCAACATAAGAATTACCCAGAATTCCAATGCATCCACGACTCTTGGCTATATTATTCACTCGCTAGCACCAAACCCCCGCCCTCCAAGCGTCGGTTGAGGTGGGCGGGGTTGGGGGGCGCGTGTATAATATAGCCAAGACAAGAGTCATGGATTCTTATGTTGCGTTTATAATGTGTTACAGAGCCAATGTTCTCCAGAAATGTGTTTGTTATTCTTGTTTGGTTAGGGTTCACAGAGTGTGGCGCATATTAGTAAGAGTGTTAAAATTGTTTATATCACAACCATCAGTGTAAACGGTATGGCTGTTGACCAAGTATGCATTGCAATCTCGTAGGAGAAGCAGCAAAATGCATGCGTCCTGCCGGCACGCAGATAGCATGGCGTAAAGGTGGGCGCGATGACATGTTGTAGTACAGTGATCTCCAGCCACCGGGCCGTGGCCGCAGAAGAATTTTTATTTTTCATTTTTTATTTTTTTAATCACACTCAATTTTTTACTGCATGCCATTGGTAAGCGCAGGGGTGAGAAGAGGTTTTAAATTAATTAGCGCCCTGGCGGTTATTCAAGGAAATACGGTATATGAATTGTTATTTTAGTTAGTCACACTCCTGAATTCGGATTAATCCTGATTAATCACAAGTTATTAATGGTTTGCATAATTTAAATTAACTTGAAAAAAAGACCCCAATATTTTGACACAAATGCATTTTTATTGTCAGAATGTGAACATTTTGTAAAAGTTTTCCTTGACTGCATATTGGCTCAAAACTTGTCAACAGTTTCATCAAGTCTCATTAGGTAACCCTCCGCCGTTAAGGTAAAGGACTATGTACGGTGCACTCGGAAAGTATTCACAGCGCTTCACTTTTTCCACATTTTGTTATGTTACGGCCTTATTCCAAAATGGAATAAATTTATGTTTTTCCTCTAAATTCTACAAAAAATACAATATGATTTTTTTTTTTTTTCCCAGACCGAAGCCATTTCTTAGAGAAGAGATTTGCCAAAATGCACCTGCTGAGACAAAGATTGAACTATTTGCAGTGAATGTGTTTAGTGAACTAAACAATTTTTTTTTTCTTTTTTTAACTGCATTACAGGTTCTGGCCACATCTGGGATCATGTCCTCCTCAACCTTTGCATTGTCATTTGGGGGAAACCCTTTGCATTGCAACTGTGAGCTACTTTGGCTGCGAAGGCTTAACCGCGAGGACGATTTGGAGACGTGTGCTTCACCCCAGCACCTCTCTGGAAGATACTTTTGGTCCATTCCTGAGGAGGAGTTCCTATGTGAACCCCCGCTTATCACCCGATACTCACATGAGATGAGGGTCCTCGAAGGGCAGAGGATCTCACTAAGGTATGGGCATTTGTTAAGAGAGTAAAAGCAAAATCAAAACCGCATTGTCGTCATCACACTATAACTCTAAATTAAGATGAATTACACGATGATTACTTAATTTGCATATATATTGGTCACACACTCGCTGTCACGATAGCTGTTACGTTTTGTTGTAATGCGGAAATAAGAGGAAACCATAAAGAAAATTGGATTAACATTTGCACCTTCATTAAGTCTTGAATATACAGTATCAGTTAAGTGAAGATTCACACTAGTCTAAATTGTTACTGTAGACTTAGACTTAGACTTCCTTTTTTATTGTCATTCAAATTTGAACTTTACAGTACAAATAAGAAGAACATTTCGTTGCATTAGCTCTTGGTAGTGCAGGATAATAAAAAAAAAGCAATAAGGTGCAGATATAAATAAATAGATTACTGTACTGATAAATACATTGCACTTTTTCACATGCGTCCATGTTTATGGATGTATGTTATATTGTCTTTTTTATTCCAGCGAGTTAATCCATTTTGGGGGGAGTTGAGGGGATATTTAATCATGATGCGTTCAAGAGTCTTAAAGTGTGAGGGAAGAAGCTGTTACAGAACCTGGAGGTTCTGCTACAGAGGCTGCGGAACCTCTTCCTAGAGTCCAGCAGTGAAAACAGTCCTTGGTGGGGGTGGAGTCTTTGCAGATTTTCTGAGCCCTGGTCAGGCAGCGGCTTTTTGCAATCTCCTGGATAGGAGGAAGAGGAGTCCTGATGATATTTTCCGCCGTCCTCACCACTCTCTGGAGAGACTTCCAGTCTGAGGCAGTGCAGGCTCCAGTCCAGACAGAGATGCTGTTGGTCAACAGGCTCTCTATAGTGCCTCTGTAGAATGTGGTGAGAATGGGGGGAGGGAGCTCTGCTCTTTTCATCCGACGCAAAAAGTGCATGCGCTGCTGAGCTCTTTTTACAAGAGCTCCGGTGTGTAGGGACCAGGTTATATTGTCAATGATCTGCACCCCCAGGAATTTGGTGCTGCTTACCATCTCCACCGCTGTGCCGTTGATGAAGAGTGGAGCGTGGCTGGACTGGTGCTTCCTGAAGTCAACAATGATCTCCTTGGTCTTGTGGATGTTCAGGACGAGGTTGTTGGTTCTGCACCAGTCAACCAGATGTTTCACCTCCTCCCTGTAGTCCATGTCGTTATTGTCACGGATGAGGCTCACTACTGTCGTGTCGTCCGCATACTTCACAATGTGGTTAGTAGTGGACCAGGCGCAGCAGTCATGGGTCATCAATGTGAACAGCAGCAGACTCAGGACGCAGCCCTAGGGGGAGCCGGTGCTCAGGGAGTATTACACTATGTTTCTGTTAGTATAGGGCTGGGCGATTATATGATTCTGAACGATGATCGTGATTAATTTAAGTTCGATCACAGTCATCAGCTATTATCATACATCACCTCAATAAAACATTGCGGAAACGTCTGTTGCAAGTTACCGCAGTAGTAAACAGTAGGGAAGCAACAATGCTTGGTAAACTCCTACACGGAACAATCCGCCTTTATTGACTGTGATCCCGAATGTGTCTGTGAAAGTGTGTGTTTGTGTACATGTGGGTGTTTTTGTGTAAATGTGTTTGCGTCTGTGTGTGTGCCAGACCAGGCTCCTCTCGACATAATTACCGTAATGTCCAATCAGTGTTGTGCCTCCTTCCATTTAAACAGCTGGAAGTGAAGCCCAGAAGAATATGATAGGGGGATATGGCTAACACTAGCAAATGTATAAACACATTTTTTTTGCCTTTTGAAAGAAAATGAATGCATCATAGCAAATCATGTGATGTAATGTTGACCAGGCCCGTAGCCATGCCCCCACCGCCACAGGTATCTTCGCAATTTCGGGGAAACCCTGCACTTGTCTCACTGTGCTCCAGTATACAAGTAATCCTGACCCTAATGCGGACTCGCAGGCACTCACAGAATGTCTTTGTGATTGAACTGCTGAATTGTTCCATACTGGGAGGTTAAACATACCTCCCAGTATGTTGGATGATACAGCAGAGGATTGGGAGAATGTCATGTGGTCAGATGAAACCAAAATAAAACTTTTTGGTATAAACTCAACTCGTCGTGTTTGGAGGAAGAAGAATACTGAGTTGCATCTTAAGAACACCATACCTACTGTGAAGCATGGGGGTGGAAACATCATGCTTTAGGGCTGTTTTTCTGCTAAGGGGACAGGATGATTGATCCGTGTTAAGGAAAGAATGAATGGGGCCATGTATCATGAGATTTTGAGCCAAAACCTCCTTCCATCAGTGAGGGCTTTGAATGGTTGACCAAATACTTATTTTCCACCATAATTTACAAATAAATTATTTAAAATTCCTACAATGTGAATTCCTGTTTTTTTTTTTTCACATTCTCTCTCTCACAGTTGAAGTGTACCTATGATGAAAATTACAGACCTCTGTCATCATTTTAAGTGGGAGAACTTGCACAATCGGTGGCTGACTAAATACTTGTTTGCCCCACTGTTTTGTGGGTGTTGTGATGAGCAGCATACATTTTGCATATACTATTTGTTTTGCTCACTTAACAGACACAAGTTAAGTAGATCAGCTTTCCATGTGCTATCACGTTTTCCCACAGGTTTTTGATACATGCAAATCCCTAATAAATCAGGCCCGTTACAATCAAGTAGCAGCAGTTTAGTATTTAGATGTACAAAACATCCTATTATATTCCATAGGTACTATATTAGCAGATTTGTTTTACTGTATTCTTTCACTCTTCAAAAGGTGTAAGGCACGAGGTGACCCAGAGCCGGCCATCCACTGGATATCCCCTGATGGCAAACTGGTTTCCAACTCCTCCAGGACTCTGGTCTACGCCAATGGAAGTTTGGACATCCTCATTAGTACTGTGAAAGACACAGGCTCCTTCACCTGCATCTCCTCCAACCCGGCTGGCGAAGCCCACCAAACCATAGACTTGGTTATCATAAAACTCCCGCACATATCTAACAACACGAACAACATCCAAGAGCCCGACCCTGGATCATCGGACATTTCCACATCCACCCGAAGCGGATCCAACGGAAGCAATGTAACCGGCGACGTGAAGGCTGCGGTCGAAAAGAGGGTGGTGAGCGTGGAAGCCACCTCGTCAACGGCGTTGATCAAATTTAACTTCCAGAGGAATATTCCAGGCATTCGGATGTTCCAGATACAGTACAACGGGAGCCAAGATGACTCACTAGTGTACCGGTAAGTCGCTTCATCACCATTAAATGCAAGGAAATCAAATACTGGCCAATGATATGGGAAGGTTGAGAATGACATGCTGCATAGATTGCATTACATTGGAGCGCATGCAAATTTAATGACCATTGGGAAAGCTAACACATGATATCGGATCTGATTTGAAATATGGCAATACAGGAACTGATAACGGCACTACACGGGGGTTACAAGGGCATCACAATGATGCAAACCGATTAAAAAATGAAAATCTGAACCACCAAACAGGCATATTTTAATCATTGGAATAAAACTTACAGCAAACATTAGTGCTGTGTGACATGGCCTAAAATATTCATCCCGATATACACTACCATTGCAATAAGTATGTCCAAACATGTCATTCGTACTTAAAATTTTAGCCACATTTGTATTACTGAATATCCTTTGCTGTTCATTTTGTTGTTTTGTATACCCAGCTACTGCAAGCTCCACAATCGATTCGAAATTAATCAATCAATCAGACTTTTAACTTTGATTTAGATACTGTGACAATTCAAATACACTCAAAGTTTGATTATAATTATTGGTAATAACAATAATTATTGGTAATAATAATAATTCCACGGCGTGGCGCAGTGGAAGAGTGGCCGTGCACAACCCGAGGGTCCCTGGTTCAATTCCCACCTAGTACCAACTTCGTCACGTCCGTTGTGTCCTGAGCAAGACACTTCACCCTTGCTCCTGATGGGTCCTGGTTGGCACCTTGCATGGCAGCTCCCTCCATCAGTGTGTGAATGTGTGTGTGAATGGGTAAATGTGGAAGTAGTGTCAAAGCGCTTTGAGTACCTTGAAGGTAGAAAAGCGCTATACAAGTACAACCCATTTATGTTCTATATAATGCGATCATTCAAGAGATTCAAGATTGTTTGTTGTTATATGCACAGTTAAAGGGCTGCTGAAACCCACTACTACCCACCACGCAGTCTAATAGTTTATATATCAATGATGAAATATTAACATTGCAACACATGTCAATACGGCCTTTTTAGTTTACTAAATTGCATATTTAAATTTCCTGGGAGTTTTTTCTTGAAAATGTTGCGTAATGGTGACGTATACGAATATGAGCGCTGCGCACACACTCAGCTAAAAGTCGTCTGCTTTAACGGCATAATTACACAGTATTTTGGACATCTGTGTTGCTGAATCCTTTGCAATTTGTAGATTTAATATTGGTGAAGTCAAAGTAGAAAGTTGGAGTTGGGAAGCTTTAGCCTTTAGCCACACAAACACACGGTGATTCCTTGTTTAAAATTCACAGAGGTGAAACTTTACTATGGATCGCAGCGAACATGGATCCCAACCGAATGTCAACCAGCCGGTTTCGGTGAGAAAATTGTTGTAAAAAGTTGCTTCTTACCGGATATCAACTGAGCTTGTGCCGCTCATAAAGCTGCCGTCGACTTCCCTGAGACACTAGCTGCGTCAAGACACCCGTGGACACACACCTCCGACTATCAGGTACTGTTAAACTCACTAAAACACTAGCAACACAATAGAAAGATAAGGGAATTCCCAGAATTATCCTAGTAAATGTGTCTAAAAACATCGTAATCTGTCCCAATGCAATCACGTTTTTTTTTTGTAACTTTTTTTTTTTCTAGTCCGTCGCTATCAATATCCTCAAACACTAATCTTTCATCCTCGCTCAAATTAATGGGGAAATTGTCGTTTTCTCGGTCCGAATAGCTGTTTTTGTTGGAGGCTCCCATTAAAATCAATGTGAATATGTGAGGAGCCATCAACATGTGACCTCATCTTCTGCGACATCTGGTAGAGGCAGAGCTTTTCTCCAGCTGTGAACTTTATCGTTGCTGTTCTCTACTAAATCGTTTCAGCAAAAATATGGCAATATTGCAAAATGATGAAGTATGACACATAGAATGGACCTGCTATCCCCGTTTAAATAAGAACATTTCATTTCAGTAGGCCTTTAAACAGACAGTTTGCCATACAATGAAAATCTTACTTTGCTAGTCCACCCTTCAACATGTCACACGGTACTTAGCTAAAAATAAAAATAAAAATGTATATACAAGGCACAGTAAGTTCATAACATTATTGCACATTCTGATTGACAGTCAACAGTATAAATATGGAGTTGATCTTGGGTCACAGCAGCAGTTAAAGTGTCTTTAGTGATCAAAGGTGAAAAGTGTCTACAGTGATGGTTCACAGTTCGGGGGTGGTCAAGGTAGCTGTCTTTTGTTCAGAAAGACAAAGTAAAAATGGGGGGGGGGGGGGTTAGCATTTACAAGTTAGCATTCACAAGCCTGATGGCCTGTGGGTAGAAACTGTTTGTCAGTCTCATAGTCCTGGATTTCAGGCTCCTGTATTGTCTGCCTGATGGTAGGAGGCTGAAAAGACTGTGCTGGGGGTGTGTACTGTCCTTTATGATGTTGTGTGCTCTCCTGGTGGCCCTGGTAGAGTACATGTCCTGTAGTGAGGGGAATGCTGCTCCTGATATGTACTGAGCTGTTTTAATCACTCGCTGGAGTGCCTTCCTGTCCTTAGCAGTGCAGTTTCCATACCAGACCGTGATTGAGCTGGTAAGGACACTCTCAACCGTACTTCTATAGAAGTTGCTGAGAATTTTGGGTGGTATACCAAATTTTCTCAGCCTTCTTAGGAAGTACAATCGCTGCTGGGCTTTCTTTATTGTTTGTTGGGTGTTGTGATCCCAGGTGAGGTCCTCGCTGATGTGGGTCCCGAGGAGAATTTAAAGGTTTTCACCATTGTTCTTGGTGCAATCGTGCAACATAAAACACATATAACACAGAATAGAATAACATGAGCAGAAATTGCAAGATTGTCAGAGATATTTTAAAACAAGCTATGAGTTCACTTTTGTGCATGATGTCACTAAGATGACATATCAAAACAAAACTAAATGAAAGTGTACTTTAA
Source organism: Nerophis ophidion (assembly GCF_033978795.1). Taxonomy (NCBI): domain Eukaryota; kingdom Metazoa; phylum Chordata; class Actinopteri; order Syngnathiformes; family Syngnathidae; genus Nerophis; species Nerophis ophidion. Next base: position 63,382,323 of record NC_084613.1, on the reverse strand, counting down.
AATTAAAAACAACTTTTGTCTTCTTTTCTCTCATAATGATTGTCACAATTCCAAAAAGAGAGCAGTTCCCCTTGAAGGGGGACCTATGGTGATTTCAATCTACATTTATGTCAGATCGGTGGTCTGTATTATGTTTTTTATTTTCAACCTAAGACTCCTTTGGTTCCTTTTTTTTTGTGCACCCTTGTTTGTTTTAGTTACCATGGTTACTTATTATTTCCACCTGCTTATGATTAGTGTTCACCCGCTCACCTGCTGCCTGAGCACTAATCAGAGACGTCATTTAAACCTGCCTTGCCCACCAGTGAGGGCTGGAGTGTTGTTTGCTGTTTGCTGTTTGCTGTGGGCTGCCTTTTTTTTGGAAGCTGAGAGATATTCCTTGGATCCCGACTCCTGTCCCTTTTTGCTGGTTTCCGGTTTGTGTTTTCCTTGCCTTATTTTTTTAACTATATTACCATGTTTTCATTTTCCAAGCCTGTCATCTCTGCATCTTGGGGTTTGTCACCAGCACCATGTGACAATTTAAAATACTTCCTTTTAGTCGAAATAATATGTGTTAGATATGTTTTGGAGTAATTTTTGTTCCACAATCACTTTTATAACCCGTTTGAGTCTGTCTGCATGATGTTCGATTCCGAAGGTATTCGCAGATTGCAAATGAAACCACACTCCCACCCTCTCCAAAAGTATCATCATTTATCTTTTTAAAATGTAAGTTTTTTAAATATATATATCTTGAAATTGTCACTAATAAATTGTTCCCTCCAACGATACCCATCATAAATAATATAAAGAGCGGTCACAACATTAGGTACACCTGCACACTCTCCGATCGAATCAGACTGCATAAATAAAGCTGCTTCACCAGCTGCATATTCACTGCATGCCAAGATTATATCATAAATAATGCTTTAGCTTGCCTTTTTTGTGTTTCTGAATAGCCTGGAGCAGAGGGGGAGGAACTATATAGTATATAAATTCCAGTGAAATGAATGGCATTATTTATTTAAAAAAAAAAGGACAAGTCAATTAAAAACAAATACAAGTAGTGTGAGTACCAGCCCTTACTTTAGACAGTGCTTACGATAGTAATATCTACACATACTGTATGGATTTAGAAATGGCATAGGAATTATTTTGGTGTCTGCTGGACTGCTTGTCATAGACCATAGACCAGTGGTTCTTAACCTGGGTTCGATCGAACCCTAGGGGTTCGATGAGTCGGCCTCAGGGGTTCGGCGGAGGTCAAAACACATCCGGCTCATTGTGTAAATACAAACTTCTCCCTATCAGCTGACTGATTTGCAGGTGTGTAATTTGTTGTGAGTTTATGCACTGTTGGTTTTGTTGTTTGAACAAGGTGATGTTCATGCACGGTTCATTTTGTGCACCAGTAAAATAAAAACATGGTAACACTTAAGTATGGGGAACATATTCACCATTATTAGTTGCATATTGACATGCAAATTAGTAACATATTGGCTCTTAACTAGTCATTATTAAGTACTTATTAATGCCTTATTCGGCATGGCCTTATAATAACCCTAACCCTTTAACTCTTGACCCTAACCAAATAACTCTAATTTAAGTCTTTATTACTTAGAATATGTTCCCCTAGTGTCCAAATAACTCTAAATTAAGTCTTTATTACTTAGAATATGGTCCCCATACTAAAGTGTTAGCAAAAACATACTACCTTGTCTTGAATTTGAAAAAAAAAAAACATTTTATTTTTCACTAAAGAAGGGTTCGGTGAATGCGTATATGAAACTGGTGGGGTTCGGTACCTCCAACAAGGTTAAGAACCACTGCCATAGACTGATCCCTTTGGACAACAACTCTGTTAAGCTATTTTGGGTGTGTGTTTTTTCATCATTTGGTGTTTTTGAGATATTGTTCGTATTTTGTCGTATTAAAACACTGTGTGTCTGTACTGTTCTTCATGTCGTGTCTTCAAGTGACAGAAAAAATTGACATTTTCCACCTTTGGCCCCGTCCTTTGTAGATAAGCCTACCGTTGTTTGGTCAATGTCTGACATTTCTAATCCAAACAAAGGAACGCCTCTTCCCTCTTTTTTGCAGCAATTCTTATTCTGGTTTTGTTGGTTTACCTGCCATTATGCCCGCCGTCTGTGCAATGTTGACATCCATGCTTCTGCCGCTTCTTTCAAGTAACATAAAAGGGCTACTTCAAAGCAGTAGTGTTTAGCTGTAGCCCAGATGTTAAAATATCCATCCATCCATTTTCTACCGCTTATTCCCTTTGGGCTTGCGGGGGGGTGGGTTCTGGTGCCTATCTCAGCTATTTTGATAAAAAATAATGACAGTTGCACCGTACAATATACATTTTTATGTTGTACTACGATATATATCGTAATATCGCACAGTACCGATGTTGTTAAATGTGCCATAAAGAGTTTGTTCTACTACTCTGTTGATTAATATTTCAAGTAGGTTCCGATTATTTTAGTATGTAATTAATTTATCAATTTTTTTTTTAATTAATCGAGTAATCGGATAAAACCAACTTTATAGCCTCAATGCGTACTTTAGCGAATATATTTTAAATAAGGTATTGTTCTGCTTATCAAAACCTTAATTTCAACTTTGAAATTTCACTTTTAACATGTGTGCCTTAATAATATTAGTAATAATAATAATATTCACTGTTTTGCCGCTACACAGATCACAGAGCAGACACACACACCACCACTCTCATGCCCTTACTACAACAGCAGTGTACAAACTGTTATTTGTTACACTCAGTGAATATAAAATTGACAGAAACCGAATCAAAACTTTTTTTCTGATTGTGTTATTCGATTAATTGTCGCAGACCTAAGCATATGAACAGAAAAAGTAGTACAGTATGAGAATTGACAGACATGGAGAAACCCTGTCAGACAGAGACTTAAACTTTAACCTGTTGAGATTGCCTTTCAAAGGGATGCTGTTATTCTTGACGTTTCTGAGGATTATAGACATTAAACTGAGCTCACAGGAAATGCTTGTTCTTTGCACCAAATGATTGCTTCGGACTAGGGAAATATAAAGAGGGTATTGCCCAAAGATTGCTTGTTCGGAGATCCGCCAGCATTATCTGCCTTTCATACCAACACTAATCCCTTCACATGCTTCATCTGTGCACATGATCATCATGAAATGGTAAAACATAGGATTATATTGGATTTTTTTGTCAATGTTGTTTTTGAAAAGGACATTAATTAAATTATAGCAATATGAATGATATAGAGTGGCAGTAGCTCAGTCTGTGAGGTCTTAATTTAAGTCCGCTATTGACCCAAAAAATTATAGTTTAAAAAGTTGTTGGAGAGATGCTAGTCTACTACCAAGGTGCTTTTGTGCAAGGCACTGTACACCCTGGATTCAGCTCATAGGCGCAATCACCACTAAGGGCCTAATTTACAAAAGCTTTCGTGTACTAAAAAACTTATAAACGTAATAGCACACGCAAAGCTGATCTACTAAACGTGTGCAAAGTGGATAGCGTCTGATAAGTGAGCATAATAAGGCGTGCGATCCATTTTGCGTCTCTGTCTTCATCAATATGCAGGCTTTATGCTGATCATCAAAACACCTTCAATACGGTGCAAAGGCAAATATCCGGTATAATTATTTAGCACGCACAATGTGATTTATCAACTGGGGGGGGGGAGACTCGTGGCGATGACCAAGAAGAACGCGTAGTCAGAATATAATTACAACACTTTATGTACATATTTATATACATATTTATATAATATTTACATATTTATATAATATGTAACTACAAGCTCCATTCACAGACAGAGTCCCATTGCTTTTATGAGCGGTCGAACAAGTCAAAAGCCGAAAAAGAAATATATATATATATATGTATATATATATATATATATATATATATATATATATATATATATATATATATATATATATATAATTTTATTTTAATTTTTTTTATTTGTGGCGGCCGTAATTCTTTTGTAGCGGGCCGCCACAAATAAATGAATGTGTGGGAAACCCTGGCGTGGGTTCACTCCGGGTACTCCCACTTCCAAAGACATGCACCTGGGGATAGGTTGATTGGCAACACTAAATTGGCCCTAGTGTGTGAATGTGAGTGTGACTGTTGTCTGTCTATCTGTCTTGGCCCTGTGATGAGGTAGGGACTTGTCCAGGGTGTACACCGCCTTCAGCCCGATTGTAGCTGAGATAGGCACCAGCTGCCCCCGCGACACCAAACGGGACAAGCGGTAGAAAACGGATGGATGAATGGATTTTTCCAACATGAAAATATGTTTTTCAATGTGCATTGTCTTGCTTTTGAGTCATTCCAGATGCGCAAATGCTCTGGTGATGCGGTTCAGTGTCCGTGTTGCCTAGTTTGCGATTTAGAAAAAGTGATTAAAAATGTGTGTTGCTGGTTGAACACATCACACACTAGTAGGAGCATGATAACATGAATTTGCAGAAAATGATTGTCTGTGTGGCTAACTTGTAAAATCCTATTTACATAAGGCAGTCTGCACCACTTTTCAATTGCACTTGCATTGTTAGTAGATCACATGTCCACTCTTAGTACACACAATTGTATGTGGTATTTGGATTTCAGTAGATCAGGCCCTAAGTCTTTAATTCAGTGCTTGTGTGTGTGGCGTCTGATTTTGTGTGGCGTGCAACACAATATGCTGTATACTGTATGTCCTGGGCATGACGTTAAAGTGCATCCGGCAGTGGAGGCTCCTCTATGGGGTACTAGGATGTTAACCCCTTTACTACTGTTACCCCAGGTGGCCCTTGGCAAAGGCCTAGTACCTGAATGCCACCTAGCCAGGGATACAGTGAAGACCTCAACGGCGTAGCAGGCGGAAAACGATAGATTTAAGAACTACCACAACGGCTGCGATGGCGGAAGAAGGCTGCAGCAGAAAAGGGTCCCCAGTCGTCTTGGACTCCATGCCAGTGGACCCTGACCCGATTGTGTCAAGGATCGTGTGGTGACTGGTGCACCAGTCTCCCCACGTTAAACAAAGTCATGCACAGGCATCCTCCATAAATGGATACCCCCCTACCAGGAGGATCGTCATACTCATTCGAGTTGACCGCCGATGATGATATACTGTATTCCCAGGGCACTGAATGGATCACAACTAGACTGTTCAGGTTCTTCTTAGATGTTTCATCCCTCATTCATTAGTTTGTGTTCAAAGACTAGATAGGACAGCTGTAGTCTGAGGGGATAGTTAAGTTAAAGTTAGAATACCAATGATGGTCACACTCACTACACTGCAAAAAGTCAGTGTTCAAAAACAAGAAAAACAAATACAAAAATGAGGAGTATTTTATATGAACTTAGCAAAAATACCTGCCAATAGAACAAGAAAATTCGGCATGTCAAAACTTTCCAAAACAAGTCAAATTAGCTAACCTCAATGGATCCAAAAATACCTTAAAATAAGTATATTCTCACTAATAATAAGTGCACTTTTCTTGGTAGAAAAAAATGAGACCTTTTTGCTCAATATGTGAAAAATATTGTTAAATTAAGTAAATGCTAGTGCCATTATCTTGACATAATGATATGTGCTCTGTATCATGATTTTTTTTATGCTTGAAGTAAGAAATTATTACTTTAAAAAAGTAGTTTTATACTTGTGAGTGTTGATGACACAGCTTTGCAACAGTTGATATTCTAGTTTCAAGCATGTTTTACTCAATATAGGTCATAAAATCTCAGCTACAAGCTGTAATATCTTACTGAGATACTTTAGGACCAAAACCCTTAAAACAAGTAAAACACTCTAACATAAAATCTGCTTAGTGAGAAAAATTATCTTATCAGACAGAAAATAAGCAAATAGCACCCTTATTTGAGATATTTAATCGAACTTAAATTTCAGTTTTTGCAGTGTAGGTTTGGTGAAATTTGTCTACTGTATTTGACTCATCCCCTTGTTCACCCCCTGGGAGGTGAAAGGAGCATTGAGCAGCAGTGGTAGCCATGCTTGGTAATCATTTTGGTAATTTAACCCCCAATTCCAACCCCTGAAGGGGTTAAATTCAACTAGGCTTCATCAGTTCATGTTCAATGACTTAATAGGACAGCTCTAGTCTGAGGGGACAGGTTTAAATTCAAATTATGTATGCTCTCAGTTGTAATTTCATTCATTTGGGATGCAAAACAATAGCCAACACTATTTTTTCAGAGCAGAGGTGTCCTACCTAGACTTGGAGCATGAACTGATGAAGTCTGCTGATCAGTTCTTCTAGTACAGGGGTCACCAACCTTTTTGAAACCAAGAGCTACTTCTTGGGTACTGATTAATGCGAAGGGCTGCCAGTTTGATACGCACTTAAATAAATTGCTAGACATAGCTATTTTGCTCAATTTACCTTTAATAAATAAATCTATATATATATAAAAATGGGTATTTGTCGGTCATTCCGTCGTACATTTTTTTCCTTTTACGGAAGGTTGTTTGTAGAGAATAAATGATTTTAAAAAAACTTAATTGAACGGTTTAAAAGAGGAGAAAATTTAATTTTGAAACATAGTTTATCTTCAATTTCGACTCTTTAAAATTCAAAATTCAACCGAAAAAAAAGAAGAGAAAAACTAGCTAATTCAAATCTTTTTGAAAAAATTTAAAAAAGAATTTATGGAACATCATTAGTAATTTTTCCTGATCAAGATTAATTTTAGAATTTTGATGACATGTTTTAAATAAGTTAAAATCCAATCTGCACTTTGTTAGAATATATAACAAATTGGACCAGGCTTTATTTCTAACAAAGACAAATTCAAAAGACTTTGAAATAAGATTTAAATTTGATTCTAGATTTGCCAGCATATTTTTGGGGAATTTTAATCATAATAAGTTTGAAGAAATATTTCACAAATATTCTTCGTCGATAAAACAGAAGCTAAAATGAAGAATTGCATTAAAATGTATTTATTATTCTTTACAATAAAAAAAAAAATACTTGAACAATGATTTAAATTTTCAGGAAAGAAGAGGAAGAAATTTAAAAGGTAAAAAGGTATATATGTTTAAAAATCCTAAAATCATTTTTAAGGTTGTATTTTGTTCTCTAAAATGGTCTTTCTGAATGTTACAAGAAGCAAAGTAAAAAAAATAAATGAATTTATTTGAACAAGTAAAGACTAAGTCTTTAAAATATTTTCTTGGATTTTTAAATTCTATTTGAGTTTTGTCTCTCTTAGAATTAAAAATGTCGAGCAAAGCGAGACCAGCTTGCTAGTAAATTAAAAAAAAAAAAATAGAGGCAGCTCACTGGTAAGTGCTGCTATTTGGGCTATTTTTAGAACAGGCCAGCGGGCGACTCATCTGGTTCTTACGGGCTACCTGGTGCCCGCGGGCACCGCGTTGGTAACCCCTGTTCTTGTACAAGCTGAACAGTCCAATTGCGATCGATTCAAACTACTTGCCATTCAATCACAGAGCACATACCAACTACCATTCGCACTCACGCTAACGGACAGTTAAGGGTTTCCATTTAGTCGAACAATCTATCAGCCCTCTACGCCCCCTTTTCTCCCTGATGACCTTTTGCCCGACATGAAACCCTAAACTCATTTGCGTTCCTCTTTTTTAATTTGCTCTTTGTTCTTGCTCTTTTCTTCTGTTAGCAGATTGATTTCCTTTCAACAACTCGCTTGGCATAAAAGAGGCAACATCATTGATTCGGCCTTTTCATTACACACACAGATCAGGGTGAAAAGGAATGGGAACCAGGGTGTAAGGTGAAAAGAAGGGTCAAAACGCAAAAAAAAAATAATGATGAAGTCTTGTACAGAAAGGAGATGGAGTAATAGTAAAATTGAGAATTATCAGACAAAATCTTATTTTCTTATTCAATGGCGATATCTTTGCAGGATTTACACAGCATGTTAGTGTATGCTGTTTTATGTAATCATATGGGGAATTCAGCTCACTGTATGTTTAGAAACGTACACATTTGTTATATAGTTAACTTGGGCTGGGCGATATGACCTTTTTTTAATAGTGTATTATTTTTAGGTCATATCGCGATATACGATATATATTACGATATTTTGCCCCGGCCTTGAATGAAAACTTGATGCATATATGTAACCGGTGGTCTTTTCCTCTGCGTTGTGTGTTGTTTATGGAACACGACCGACACCATGGGTTTCTCCACTGCACTTTACTGATAATAAAGTATACAATTGTCATCAAATACTTTGTGCTATCGTCGAGCCCCTACACAAATATGATAATGAACAAGAAATGAATTAAAGTTCTTAACAAGACAAAATATTTTCTGTCGTCGCATGGACGCCTACCTCTCCCGTTATCGTGGATAAAAAGGGAAGTTGGAGGGCGTGTCCAACGCATATAAAAAGACAGGTGTCATATTAATTATTGCAGTAGGAGGGACAACGAGACAATGGTTCCACATTGACAAAACATCAAACAATATTCAGGTATTTACATGTAACTTACATATTTTGTGTAATTATAACAATAATAAAACATTAGAGAATACATTATTTACAAGACGTAATTGACCCTGTTACATATAATCACAGCAGTATGATGATTCTATGTGTCTACATTAAAACATTCTTCTTCATACTGCATTAATATATGCTACTTTTAAACTTTCATGCAGAGAGGGTAATCATAACTAAGTCAATTGACCAAAAGTGTATTTATTAAAGTTATTAAGCAATGGCACAAACATTCATGTCATTTCCAAAACATAAAGTGCAAGATTGTCGGAGACATTTTAAGTGTCAAATAAAAATGAGCTGCATAATAGGAAATCAAATAGCATTCATCCTTCACTATGTGGTATGTTACTAAAGTTATGAAATTCTCTTCGTTCTTTAGCGAGTGACTTTTCAAATGATGCTACATTTTAGCAGTAATGCTACTTTTTATGGCAACGCTTTTTCCCCACACTTGACAAATTACGGTTGTCTGTTCGACATATTTCCACTTGAAGCCGAACCACCGGCAAACGATGGAAACCCTGCTGTTTTTATTGGGAATTAAGTCTTCCTTCATTTGTTACCAGATCCGCACCATCTTTCTCTCGTACGGCTACGTTAGCAGCTAACGTAGCTACCTCTCGGGCCTGCGAGGGCAGACACGCATGTGACGTATGACGTGACGTAAGTAAGAATGTGCGCCTGCTTGTCTGTGAGGAGAGACAGGAAAGAGTGAGAAGAGCCTGAATGCCCGCAACTAAAAGCAACTGCATGAGAACGTATACTCAAATATTACGATATAGTCATTTTTTGTATCGCACTGAAACAAACCCGCGATATATCATATATATCGATATATCACCCAGTGATATTGGCGTACCCTCCTTATTATGTTAGCTATCTGTAATGGAATAGTTTGTATTGATTGCCACAGGTAAACTGCATTCACCACTTCTTTCAATAGGAAGTGAGAGTCGGGACTGTTTTTTTTTTTTATTATTATTATGTCTGTTTATGTATTGTATTTCTCTTCCGGGGTCAGATCTAGGTCCCAATCCAGTTATTTGAACGTGCCTTTGCCGTGGTTGCATAGATGGATACAGTTGTGGTCCATAGTTTACATACGCTTGAAAAGAACATAATGTCATGGCTGTCTTGAGTTTCCAATCATTTCTACAATTCTTATTTCTTTGTGATAGAGTGATTGGAGCACATACTTGTTGGTCACAAAAAACATTAATGAAGTTTGGTTCTTTTATGAATTTATTATGGGTCTACTGCAAATGTGACCAAATCTGCTGGGTCAAAAGTATACATACAGCAATGTTAATATTTGGTTACATGTCCCTTGGCAAATTTCACTGCAATAAGGCGCTTTTGGTAGCCATCCACAAGCTTCTGGCAAGCTTCTGGTTGAATATTATACCACTCCTCTTGTCAAAATTGGTGCAGTTCAGCTAAATTTGTTGGATTTCTGACATGGACTTGTTTCTTCAGCATTGTCCACAAGATTTTTCAGAAGGGCATTCTAAAACCTTAATTGTAGCCTGATTTAGTCATTCCTATACCACTTTTGACGTGTGTTTGGGGTCATTGTCCTGTTGGAACACCCAACTGCGCCCAAAACAAAAACCTCAGGGCTGATGATTTTAAGTCGTCCTGAAGAATGTGGAGGTAATCCTCCTTGTTCATTGTCCCATTTACTTTCTGTAAAGCACCAGTTCCATTGGCAGCAAAACAGGCCCAGTGTTATGATCCGCCACCCGGATCATATGTTGTTTGGGTTTTTGAGTTTGTTTGTGCACTTCATTGTTTGTTCCTTGTTACCATGGTTTCGCATTTGTTCCACCAGCCCTTGTTTTGAGGCGCACCTGTGGTAATTCATTACTTCCTTATTTAAGCCTGCATTTTCCTTTTACTCGGCCTTGCCTCGTAAAGTTGTGTTGCACGCATCTAATGACTAAGCTGATTCCCGATTCTGGTAAAACCTCCTTTGTACTTGCTAGCTTCCGCGCTATGCTTTTGTTTTTGTCTAGCTCCTATGCTAGTTTTGTTGGTTTTGCCTTTTGTGCCTAGTGCCAGTTTTTCTGTTCCATAGTCTGTTTTATTTGTTAATAAATCCTTATTTCTTACCTCCACGCTGTGTCCGTTGCCCGACTGCATCTTGGAAAAGCGCCATCCTCATCACGATGCCCCGTAGTTGTTACACCCAGAGCATTACACTACCACCACCATACTTGACAGTAGCATGGTGTTCCTGGGATTAAATGCCTCACCTTTTCTTCTCCAAACATATTGCTGGGTATTGTGGCTAAACAGCTAAATTTTTGTTTCCTCCAGAAGGTCTTATCTTTGTCAATGTGATCAACAGCAAACTACACGAGCCCACAAGGTGTCGCTTCTGGTGCAAGGGCTTCCTTATTTGCCTCTCAGTCCATGGCAATTCAAAACACGCTTGACTGTGGATACTGACGCCTGTGTTCCAGCAGCTTCCAATTCATTGCAGACCTGCTTGTTGGTGGTTCTCGGTTGACTCTTGATCATCCTGACCAATCTTCGCTCAGCAGCAGGTGATAGCTTGCGTTTTCTTCCTGATCATGGCAGTGACAAAACTGTGCCATGCACTTTATACTTATGGACAATTGTCTGCACAGTTGCTCTTGGGACCTTAAAGTCAATGATTCGTTTTTTCAGATCTGTGCTGAGTTCCTTTGACTTTCCCATTGTTGCCTTTGTGACCGAATCTAATGACTGCATTACATTAGCCTTATATAAATGAGCTCAGAAAAATCAACAGGTGTCCTCAATCATCACTCACATGAAGTTAAGAGGCCATGCCATGAAGCTAATTTGATTTGATAATAACGTTTCTGCATCACCAAAATTGATAATGTATGTTGCTAAATGTATACTTTTGACCCTTCAGATTTGGTCACATTTTCAGTAGACACATAACAAATTCATAAAAGAACCAAAGTTCATGAATGTTTTTTGTGACAAACAAGTATTTTTTTCAATCACTATATAACAATAACAAAATAATTGTAGTGTCAGGCTTGCCCCTGACAGTTTGGTTATGTTTTAGTTTTTCCTCTGTATTTGTCTTTGTTTCCTGTCAGCGCTTTTATTTTGGTTATTTCCTGCTTCTTTCCCTGAGCTTTGTTTCCCTTCAGCTGCGGCTGATTGGCACGTGGCCACACCCGGTGTCAATCAGCCGGCTGCTATTTAAACCTGCTTTGTCTTCCAGTCAGGTACTGGAGTATTTTCACTAATACTTGCTGATGTTTATGTCGTTACTGCTTGTCCTTGTCGCTGTTGTCATAGCGGTAAGCAGTTCCTAATAGCTATTTACAGTTTGCTGTCTCCTAGCTCTTTTGTTTCATGTTTTCCTGTTTGCTAGATCTTGTTAGCCATTAGCTGTTTCCAGTTTTTCTGTTTGCTGGTTCCTGTTTTCAGTTTGGCTATTCCTAGCTCCTGGTTTGTGTTTTAACATTTATTTTGAACATTAGATCATGTTTTCCTGGACAAAGACTACCATCTCTGCATCTTGGGGTTCGTCACCAACACAATGTGACATGTAAAACTATTGGAAACTCAACACAGACATGACATTATGTTTTTTCCAAGTGTATGTACACTTTTGACCACGACTGTACATGTTTTCTTCTGAAATGCATTAAAAAGGTACAATACTGAAAAGCATAAGAGAATGATGTACACACTTTTTTAGAAATTAGTTTTTGAGTTAATTTGAACCTAACAACACTGAAAACCAGGGGTCCCCAAACTTTTTTACTCGGGGGCCGTATTGTGTTAAAATAATTTAGTCGGGGGCCGCGCTGTGATATATGTTTTGCAGGTTTCCCTGATCTCCCCGAAAGGGATAAGCGTTAGAAAATAGATGCATTTATAATAAAATCCTCTGAAGAGCAGGGAAACCTGCGAAAGAGGGGATTTTATATTTGAGTGTGAATGTTGTCTGTCTATCTGTGTTGGCCCTGCGATGAGGTGGCGACTTGTCCAGGGAGTAAGCCGCCTTCCGCCCGATTGTAGCTCAGATAGGCGACAGCGCCCCCCGCAACCACAAAAGGAAATAAGCGGTAGAAAATGGATGGATGGATAATAAAATCCCCTGAAAAGCAGGAAAACCTGCAAAACAGGATTGTAGGGATGAAGTAGCCTCCGTGTTGTTTCCTGACCCAACGTATATTCCGCTCTACCCCGGTATTGAGCAATGTATAACGGATAAACCACAGTAACCTTGACTATATATATATATTAGGGCTGGGCAACGATTAAAAATTGTAATCGAAGTTAATCGCACTATGTCTCCGATTAATCGCGATTAACTGCATTGTATACGCAAAGCCCAATAATGAATTCAAAAGTAGAGTGTAGTGCACCTTTATTGGAATATTCTCCCACATGAACAAAAGCGCCAAAACATTTGTTGTGCAAACACAATTTAAATCAGTCCTTGTTAAACAGTAGCAGTTAAATAGCATATTTTATGAAAATCAACTCAAAAAATGTATATACAAACATTTAAGCGTATTTCCACTGCCAGGGTATTTAAGTTATCCTGTTTGTTATGGAAAATAAATATAATCTACATACAAATCTCTGAGCCACAATCATAACACCTGAACAGGCAATTTCTGAGGTAACAGCAGAAACATTTTTTTTATCAGGGTCTTATGTTTAAAAAACCTATATTATAGGTAGTGGGCTGTTTTAGGGAATTTTTGATCAAATTATCCGTAGTAGCAATATTAATAATGTTGTGTTTATTAAGCGTAGTGCACTTAAAATAATTATGACCATATCTAGGAATTGATATGATGGGAATTTTCCGATTGTTTGCTTGGTGCTTTGATAAACTGAACGCATCATATACATGGTACTATATTGTGATGTTATGAGCCAGGGAAAAAAAGAACTACCCTACCCAGCATGCAACAGGAGTGACGAGCATGCGCGGTAGTCCGGTATAGGTTGTGTCGCCATGACGGCATCTTGTATGTTGTGATATGCACGCTCTGAAAGTAAACGTTAAGAACTCAGCCAACACGCCTCGTCTGCATTATTCACAAATAGACAGACAATACATATACTCCGCTGCTTCACAGGCCGCTGGATGTAGCCGGCAAAGTATTCCCATGCTAGCTAGCCGGTCTAGCAAGCACGCGTCATTCAGTCCAAAACGGCCCGATCCATCCACATTCAGAATTGTCTGGCGGTTGTAAGTGATCCCGGAGTGACCGCGCTGTAAGCCAGCCATGAAATTTGCAGAATTGTCCGGTATTTTTGCCAAATGTTCTATCTTTACCAAGAGCCCCTCGACGCCGAAGTATATCCTGGAGATGCTGTCATGTTAAGAAAAGGCGTTAACAAAATAAAAGCATGTAAACAACATACGCAAATGTGCGATAAAATAATTGTCGGCGTTAATAGATTGATGAGTTAACGCGTAATTAACGCATTAATTTGCCCACCCCTAATATATACATATATGTATATATATATATATATATACATATATATATATATATTCTGAGCGCAATGATGTCACATTATCAATGGGAAAATGCATTTTTAAACAAGATGATTTGCCTGAGCGGCTAGGAGACACCGAGAGTAACAAGCGGTAGGAAATTAATTAGAGAGGACAGATTAAAATAATAAATAAAATAAAATGAAATTACAATTCAAATATTTTAACTTGGGACATCCCGCGGGCCGGATTTTGGACGTTGGCGGGTTGGATTCGGCCCACGGGCCGTAGTTTGGGGACCCCTGCTGAAAACAAACAACATTGTATGGTTCTCTCTGTTTAGAAGTTAGGGGAAGATATAAAAAACATACTTGCGATATGAAAAGTTTCTTTAGACAAAACATGAAAGCAATTACACCTATTTTGTTGGAGATTATGTTGTCATGATATAGAGAACGACCTATAGAGCTTAACTTGAGAATTAAAATAGTATGAATGCCTCTGAAAGGAAACCAAGAAAGACCTTAGAAAGAAAAGGAAAATAGTGTAAGATAAGCAGTATGACAGATTGCGTGGATGCAGCCTAGCACAGTCAGAAGTATATTATCTGTTGACAGGCTGCATAAGCATAAACAGAGCTGCTGAATAGCCTGCATGAGACAAGGCTTACTTAGCCTGAAGGTTTTCCTTCTGAGATTATCAAGTGTGGCATGGAAATCTTGAGGAAAGGGATGTTTGATAAACCCTGCTACAACAGCTGCAGATGGTAGAATGGCAGATTTGAGTAGATCTGCATTGATCATCGGATAAAGCTCAAAGTGTCTTCTCATGATAGACACAGCACACACGCAAGTCGGGCTGGACGATTTTGCAGAAAATTTGAATCACAATTGTTTTGCTTAGAATGATTTGATTACTTGCCCGTACACACACACAATGTACTGAATTTTTCAGACCATAGGGAGCATCGGATTATAAAGCACACTGATAAGCGGGTCTATTAAAGGCCTACTGAAATGAGATTTTCTTGTTTTAACGGGGATAGCAGGTCCATTCTATGTGTCATACTTGATCATTTCGCGATATTGCCATATTTTTGCTGAAAGGATTTCGTACAGCACATCGACGATGAAGTTCGCAACTTTTGGTCGCTTATAAAAAAGCTTTGCCTTTACCTGAAGTAGCAGACGATGGCCGCGTGACGTCACGGGTAGGGCTCCTCACATCCTCACTTTTTTTACAATCATAGCCAGCAGCAGGTAGAGCTATTCGGACTGAGAAAGCGACAATTTCCCCATTAATTTGAGTTAGGATGAAACATTTGTGGATGAGGAAATTTAGAGTGAAGGACTGGAAAAAAAAAGGCGATTCAGATGTTATTAGACACATTTACTAGGATAATTCTGGAAAATCCCTTATCTGCCTAATGTTTTAGTGAGACGCCAGAGTCTCTGAGGGAAGTCACGCGCTGTAGTAGGACGAAGTTCCGCTGGTGTCTCCGGTAAGAGCTGACTTATTACCACAATTTTCTCACCGAAAACTGCCGGTTGACATTTGGTCGGGATCCATGTTCGTTTGACCGCTCTGATCCATATTAAAGCTTCCTATTCGGGAATTTTAAACAAGGAAACACCTTGTGTTTGTGTGGCTAAAGGCTAAAAGCTACGCACCTCCATCTTTCTACTTTGACTTCTCCATTATTAATTGAACAAATTGCAAAAGACTCAGCAACACAGATGTCCAGAATACTGTTCAATCATGCGATTAAAGCAGACTACTTATAGCTTGGATCGGGCTGGAAAATAATGTCCGCTACAACCCGAGTCGTCAAATGCACGCGTCATCGTACGAGTCATCATACCGCAACGTTTTCAACACGACACTTCGCGGGAAATTTTAAATTGCAATTTACTAAACTAAAAAGGCCGTATTGGCATGTGTTGCAATGTTAATATTTCATCATTGATATATAAACTATCAGACTGCATGGTCGGTAGTAGTGGGTTTCAGTAGCCCTTTAAGGACTATTTCCATTCAAAAGGCGCATCATTAAATATTATGATTTTTTTTTTTTTTTTATTTGAAATACTTTTTTTTGCATAGATATTTTACAGACCATTTTCAAGTCACTTTCTGACCATCTCTTCAGGATGCGCCATTTTGTGGGCCATCTTATTTAAGCGGCTCCACTTCGACCGCGTCTTTCCTCCGCCATCTTCGAGTCTACTGACATATATAAGTAGAACTACACACTACTTTAAATTAGAAATGGCAACAGCGAAGGATGATTGTCCCACAACGAGGCAATAGAGAAAAAGAAGGAATGTTTTGACCACAGGGCAGACTACAATGGTGGACACGTGTACATTTCTGAGACTCATGCAGATCCCAAATAAACATCAGCCCGTACCAATGGGTAAAAAAAAGTCGGTTTTGTATAAAATTGCGAAACAAAAAGGCAGATAATATGTCCATGCTCATGTGCCATTTTGGTACACACACGCCGTAAAAATACATTTATGTTTAAGCACAGTATGTTTTGAAATGATAGCCGTAATGCTCCACCTTCCATCATGCGGTGCGGCTTTATAGCTGACCGAAGTCGTACTCCAACATTTTGACATATTTTAGAGTTAAGTGAATTATATTTATATAGCGCTTTTCTCTAGTGACTCAAAGCGCTTAACATAGTGAAAACCAATATCTAAGTTACATTTAAACCAGTGTGGGCGGCACTGGGAGCAGGTGGATAAATTGTCTTGCCCAAGGACAGAACGGCAGTGACTAGGATGGCGGAAGCGGGAATCGAACCTGCAACCCTCAAGTTGCTGGCACGGCTGCTCTACCAACCGAGCTATGCCGCCCCGTTCCGTGTGTAATGTTCTATATGCTCAATGAAACATCAAAGTTTTGGCATTGCTTGCTTACGGGTACTTTATAGCGTCATTTATTGAGCAGGAGTCAATTTGCAGTCCACAACAGTCTCTTTTGTGTGACTGCCATCTACCGGTCACAATTATCATTGCACCATATACCAAATAATATTGCTTCGAGGTCAGTATGCACAACCATAATTAAAACATAAATTTTGCACGCAGGGTTATAAGGCGCATTGCCGATTTTTGACAAAATGAAAGGCTTTTAAGTGCGCCTTATAGTCCTAAAAATACGGTACAGGCAATATGCTTTTGTTTTAAAGGGGAACATTATCACAATTTCAAAAGTGTTAAAAACAATAAAAATCAGTTCCCAGTGGCTTGTTGTATTTTTTGAATTTTTTTTTTCAAAATTTTACCGGTCCCAGAATATCCCTAAATAAAGCTTTAAAGTGCCTTATTTTGGCTATTTTCGAAACCACTATCCATTTTCCTGTGACGTCATACAGTGCTGCCAATGTAAACAAACAATGGGAGTACCACAGCAAGATATAGTGACATTAGCCCGGATTCAGACTCGGATTTCAGCGGCTTAAGCGATTCAACAGATTACGCATGTATTGAAACAGATGGTTGGAGGATGAAAGTATTTAAGAAGAAACTGAAGCTATTTAGCGAATAGCTATTGACGCTATTCATAGCCATAGCATGGCCGAATAGCTGCGTTAGCATCTCCGGTAAAATGTGCGGACCAAACGATCAGCATTTGGTGATAATGGAGCAACTTAAATCCGTCGATTGGTATGTGTTTTTTTCGCATTAAATGTGGGTGGAAGGAAACGCAAAATAGTTGCAAATGCATCTGCAGATTGTCCATACATCTCTGTGCCATGTCTGCTTTAGCACCGCCGGTAAATAGCATGTTAGCATCGATTAGCTGGCAGTCACGCCGCGACCAAATATGTCTGATTAGCACATAAATCAACATCAACAAAACTCACCTTTGTGATTTCATTGACTTTATCATTGCAAATGCATCTGAAGGTTATCCATACATCTCTGTGCCATGTCTGTCATCGCCGGTAAATAGCATGTTAGCATCGATTAGCATAGCATGTTAGTATCGATTAGCGTAGCATGTTAGCATCGATTAGCTGGCAGTCACGCCGCAACCAAATATGTCTGATTAGCACATAAGTCAACAACAAAACTCACCTTTGTGATTTAGTTGACTTAATCGTTGCAAATGTATCTGCAGGTTATCCATACATCTCTGTGCCATGTCTGTCATCGCCGGTAAAATGTGAAGACACTTTGGTACATTCAATGGGAGTCTGGCGGCAGACACTTTTGCATCTTCGGTGCAACTCGAATCCCTCCCTGTTAGTTTTGTTACACCCTCCGACAACACACCTACGAGGCATGATGTCTCCAAGGTTCCAAAAAATAGTCGAAAAAACGGAAAATAACAGAACTGAGACCCGTTTGTGTAATGTGTAGAAAATGAAAATGGCGGCTGTATTACCTCGGTGACGTCACGTTCTGACGTCATCGCCAAAAGAGCCATAAACAGAAAGGCGTTTAATTCGCCAAAATTCACCCATTTAGAGTTCGGAAATCGGTTGAAAAAATATATGGTCTTTTTTCTGCAACATCAAGGTATATATTGACGCTTACATAGGTCTGGTGATAATGTTCCCCATTAAGTGTTTTAAAGAAACAACAAGGTTTTGTACTTGTCATTTTTAATTCTTGTTTTGCTTGAAAGAAAACTTCAATTCAAGCTGTCCATTACACTTATCAATTAATAGAAATACAAAATGATCCAATTACAGTAGAACATTCAATTACAAACATGGGAATGGAAACCTTGATAATTAGTTGCAAAATTAGCTGCACAAAAGTCTCTATGTTAGTAGATTTGTGATCTGTTAATTGAGTTATGGTAAGTGGGTTATACTTGTATAGCGTTCTTCTACCTTCAAGGTACTCAAAGCGCTTTGACACTTTTTCCACATTCACACATTCACACACACACATTCACACACTGATGGCGGGAGCTGCCATGCAAGCCCCTAACCACAACCAATCAGGAGCTAGGGTGAAGTGTCTTGCTCAAGGACACAACGAATGTGACTAGAATGGCGGATGCCGGGGATGGAACGTTGGTACGGGCGCTCTACCAAGCGAGCCACGCCATACCCACTCTGAACACAATGTATCCATCCATCCATTTTCTACCGCTTATTCCCTTTCGGGGTCGCGGGGGGCGCTGGCGCCTATCTCAGCTACAATCGGGCGGAAGGCGGGGTACACCCTGGACAAGTCGCCACCTCATCGCAGGGCCAACACGGATAGACAGACAACATTCACACTCACAATGTAATTCAACACAAAAAAACTGGCCCTGCTTCTTTTATGTGTCTCAGTTAAACCATCCCCCTTTGCTACCATGTGACAACTAGGAACAGCTTTATTTGGAAAGGTTGAAGAGATGTTATAATGGATGGATGGATGGATGGATGGATGGATGGATGGATTCTACACTATGTTGATATTTCTGGTGTTCGTGAATGTGTGAATGTGGCGGACAATGAGGAATTGTTGTGTTACTGGTAGGCTTTGAGCGTGGGTTAGCGTGCAAGTTTTTATACAATGTTGGAAGATTTCAGGACTGCTGTTTGTGTGTATAGGTCAGCAATAAAGTTGAAAAAGATCAATTTAATTTGCTGCCTTCTCCGACAAAAGCTCTTTTACCAAGGGCTGCAATGATTAATCGATTAATTTGAGTAGGGAAAAAAGCCTCAATTTAAATGATGTTGCTTGAATTTATCGTTTAATGCAGGGGTCACCAACCTTTTTGAAATCAAGAGCTACTTCTTGGGTACTGATTAATGCGAAGAGCTACCAGTTTGATACACACTTAAATAAATTACCAGAAAAATCCAATTTGTTTAATTTACTTTCAATAAATAAATCTATATATATAAAAAAAATGGGTATTTCTGTTTGTCATTCCGTCGTACATTTTTTTTCCTTTTACGGAAGTTTTTTTGTAGAGAATAAATGATGAAAAAAAATGATGAGAAAACACGAGAAAAACAAAGAAAATTAACTTTTGAAACAGTTTATCTTCAATTTCGGCTCTTTAAAATTCAAAATTGGACCCAAAAAATGAAGAAAAAAACTAACTATTTCGAATCCTTTTGAAAAAATTAAAAAAAGAATTTATAAACATCATTAGTAATTTTTCCTGATTAAGATTAATTTTAGAATTTTGATGACATGTTTTAAATAGGTTAAAATCCAATCTGCATTTTGTTAGAATATGTAACAAATTGGACCAAGCTATATTTCTAACAAAGATAAATCATTATTTTAAAATAAATTCAAAAGACTTTGAAATAAGATTTAAATTTGATTCTACAGATTTTCTAGATTTGCCTGAATACATTTTTTGAGTTTTAATCATAATAACTTTGAAGAAATATTTCACAAATATTCTTCGTCGAAAAAACAGAAGCTAAACATTGATTTAAATTGTCAGGAAAGAAGAGGAAGTAATTTAAAAGGTAAAAAGGTAAATGTGTTTAAAAATCCTAAAATAATTTTTAAGGTTGTATTTTTTCTCTAAAATTGTCTTTCTGAAAGTTATAAGAAGCAAAGTAAAAAAATTAATTAATTTATTCAAACAAGTGAAGACCAAGTCTTTAAAATATTTTCTTGGATTTTCAAGTTCTATTTGAGTTTTGTCCCTCTTAGAATTAAACATGTCGAGCAAAGTGAGACCAGCTTGCTAGTAAATAAATAAAATTTAAAAAATAGAGGCAGCTCACTGGTAAGTGCTGCAATTTGAGCTATTTTTAGAACAGGCTAGCGGGCGACTCATCTGGTCCTTACGGGCTACCTGGTGCCCGCGGGCACCGCGTTGGTGACCCGTGGTTTAATGAGTGTAACTCGGCCCGGGTCGAAAATGTTGCTTCAGTCGTTTTGACGATATATTGACATACAATTTATTGCCGTTTAAACAATATAAAATAGAATAGAAATTACTTTATTGATCCCTGGGGGAAATTCAGCATCACAGTTCGCTCACAATAAACAATAATAATAATGAATAGTCCATCCATCCATACATTTTCTACCGCTTATTCCCTTTCGGGGTCGCGGAGGGCGCTGGCGCCTATCTCAGCTACAATCGGGCGGAAGGCAGGGTACACCCTGGACAAGTCGCCATCTCATCGCAGGGCCAACAGAAACATATATTAAATATGTAATATATAATAGATGAATAATATAAATATATTCTACAGATGAGGTGGTTCGGGCATCTGGTCAGGATGCCACCCGAACGCCTCCCTAGGGAGGTGTTTAGGGCACGTCCAACCGGTAGGAGTCTACGGGGAAGACCCAGGACACGTTGGGAAGACTATGTCTCCCGGCTGGCCTGGGAACGCCTCGGGATCCCCCGGGAAGAGCTAGACGAAGGGGCTGGGGAGAGGGAAGTCTGGGTTTCCCTGCTTAGGCTGTTGCCCCCGAGACCCGACCTCGGATAAGCGGAAGGTGATGGATGGATGGATGGATGGATGGATATTCTACATATATTCTACATTTAAGTGCAGTCAAGGAACATATGCATTATACAGTCTGATGGCTGTCGGTATGAAGGACCTCCTGTGTCGTTCCGTGTTACATTTTGGGAGTCTGAACCTTTCACTGAACATGCTCATTCTCTCCGCAAGGTTCGAGTGTAGTGGGCGGGAGGTGTTGTCCATAATGGCTATGAGTTTTGCTAGACTTCTCCATTTCTTAACTGACAATCAAGAGAGGACCTTTTTAAAAGATAGTGCAGAGTAACAATATAAACACTACAGTATAAGCAGATGTATTAAAAGGTCATGTGCATAAAGACTTAAGTCTTGCATACTTTGAGGGCGTAACACCGACATGAAGTGACAAATGTCTGTTCAACGTTTGTAACGCTTTTAAAAATGCAAGTTGTATAACAGTATTAAATGGCAGCATGTTTTATAACAGTTTTAAAGGCCTACTGAAATGAGATTTTCTTATTGAAACGGGGATAGCAGGTCCATTCTATGTGTCATACTTGATCATTTGCTGAAAGGATTTAGTAGAGAACATCCACGATAAAGTTTGCAACTTTTGGTCGCTAATAGAAAAGCCCTGCCTCTACCGGAAGTCGCAGACGATGACTTCACCCGTGTGAAGGCTCCTCACATATTCACATTGTTTTTAATGGGAGTCTCCAACAAAAAGAGCTATTCGGACCAAGAAAACGACAATTTCCCCATTAATTTGAGCGAGGATGAAAGATTCGTGTTTGAGGATATTGATAGCGAAGGGCTAGAAAAAAAAAATTAAAAAATATCAAGTTAAAAAATAAAAGGTGCTTGCATTGGGACGGATTCAGATGTTTTTAGACACATTTACTAGGATAATTCTGGGAAATCCCTTATCTTTCTATTGTGTTGCTAGTGTTTTAGTGAGTTTAATAGTACCTGATAGTCGGAGGGGTGTGTTGACGCCAGTGTCTGAGGTAAGTCGACGGAAGCTGTATGGACGGCACATGCTCCGCTGATCTCCGGTAAGTGCCGACTTTTTACCTCAATTTTCTCAAGAAAAAC
This sequence comes from Nerophis ophidion, assembly GCF_033978795.1. Taxonomy (NCBI): domain Eukaryota; kingdom Metazoa; phylum Chordata; class Actinopteri; order Syngnathiformes; family Syngnathidae; genus Nerophis; species Nerophis ophidion. The sequence continues at coordinate 63,359,829 of NC_084613.1, read as the reverse complement.
TTCTGGTTGACATTTGGTCTGGATCGATGTTCACTTGACCGCTCTGATCCATAGGAAAGCTTCACCTCCGGGAATTTTAAACAAGGAATCACCGTGTGTTTGTGTGGGTAAAGGCTAAAGCTTCCCAACTCCATCTTTGTACTTTGACTTCCCCATTATTAATTGAACAAATTGCAAAACATTCAGGAACACAGATGTCCAAAATACTGTGTAATTATGCGGTCAAAGCAGATGACTTTTAGCTGTGTGTGTGAGCAGCGCTAATATTTACTTACAGTCCGTGACGTCACGCGTACACGTCATCATTCCGCGAAACTCTCAGGAAATTTAAAATTGTAATTTAGTAAACTAAACCGGCCGTATTGGCAGGTGTTGCAATGTTAATATTTCATCATTGATATATAAACTATCAGACTGCGTGTGAAGTGAAGTGAATTATATTTATATAGCGCTTTTTCTCTAGTGACTCAAAGCGCTTTACATAGTGAAACCCAATATCTAAGTTACATTTAAACCAGTGTGGGTGGCACTGGGAGCAAGTGGGTAAAGTGTCTTGCTCAAGGACACAACGGCAATGACTAGGATGGCACAAGCGGGAATCGAACCTGCAACCCTCAAGTTGCTGGCACGGCCGCTCTACCAACCGAGCTAAACCGCCCCACACGTGGTGGGTAGTAGTGGGTTTCAGTAGGGCTTTAAATGGCAGCATGTTTTAACTACACATTCTGTGAGGGCACACAATGTTTCGTTTTGTATTTTGTTTTATTTATACTGACCTTGTACACCAAATGCAAAGTGAGTGTTGACTGTCAAGTGGTTGTGTTTCAAGTGGATGTGCAGTTTTGTTGTATTCATGCACATTAGGCAAACTGCTTGATTGTGTCGACAGTCTCATCTTGATCCAAAGGTTCGAACTGAAATATTCCCACACTGGTGTGTTGGCATTTGGTTTTGTGATCATTTTGTCCATGTTAGCTGCTACAGGCTAACTAGTTGCACTGTCTGATGCTTGCAAGCCAGCAGCCCCGAATCATTGCACAAAGAGTCAAGGACACGATAATTCACTCCCTTCTTTTCATTCCGCTATGATACAAACGTGCATAGCTGCTGAAAGCGTTGAAAAGCGTGAATGCTTTAGAACAGGGGTCCCCAAATGACCGGGTGCGGGCCGTAGTTTGGGGACCACCAGCGTACAAAATCCGTCCCGTGGGAAGTTCCAAGTTTTTTTTTAAATGCAATTTAAATGCAATTTTTTTTATTTATTTTTTTTGTGCACATCTAAAGCGTCTTGTGGCTTAAGACAATGTTGATGAAGGAGTACCGCATCTGCATGCCTCTCACCGTGGAGGAGGTAAGTCAAAGCTTTGTCATTGTTTTGACTTGTTTGTTCATTCAAGTTGTCAAGGATGATTCTCTAAAGCAGGGGTGTTCAGAGCCTACTGAAATGAGATGTTCTTGTTTGGGCGGGGGTGGCGGGTCCATTCTGTGTGTCGTGCTTGATCATTTCGCGATGTCGACGTGTTTTTGCTGGGGGGATTTGGTGGAGAGCATCCGCGATGGAGTTCGCAACTTTTGGTCGCCGGTAGAGGGGCCTTGCCTTTACCGGAGGTGGCGGATGGGCGTGTGGCGTCGTGGGTTGTGGAGCTCCTCACGTCTGGAAGTTGTTTGCGGTCGTGGCCGCCGGCGGCGGGAGTGATTCGGGCCGGGGGGGCGACGATTTCCGCGTGGGTTTGGGCGGGGATGAGGGATTCGTGGATGAGGAAAGTTAGAGTGAAGCACAAAAAAAAGGAAGGGCGACGGCTCCAGTGGGACCGTTTCGGATGTGATTAGACACATTTGCTAGGATAATTCTGGAAGAACTCTCCAAAGGTTTTCATGGTCATCATTGTCACTGACGTCCCACTGGGTTCGAGTTTTCCTTGCCCTTATGTGGGCCTACCGAGGATGTCGTAGTGGTTTGTGCAGCCCTTTGAGACACTGGTGATTTAGGGCTATATAAGTAAACATTGATTGATTGATTGAAATCTATCTTTCTTAATCCATTTTCTACCGCTTGTTTCTCTTGGTGTCTCCGGGGCAAATCATATTGTTTAAAAATATCGATAAAGTGACATCATCGCGCTCAGAATATATATGTATATATATATATATGTATATATATATATATATATATATATATATATATATATATATATATATGTATATATATATATGTATATATATATATATATATATATATATATATATATATATATATATATATATATATATAACATATATACATATAAATATATATATATATGTGTGTGTGTGCTCAATACCAGGGTACAACGGAATATATGTTAGGTCAGGGAAAAACACATAAGCTATTTAATCCCTACAAGCCTGTTCTGCAGGTTTCCCTGCTCTTCAGGTGATGTTATTATATGTATATATATATATATATATATATATATATATATATATATATATATATATATATATATATATATATATAATAAAATCCTCTGAAACTCCGGTTTCCTTGCACTTCAGAGGATTTTGGTATACATATATATATATATCCATCCATCCATCCATCCATCCATCCATTTTCTATCACTTTTTCCCTTTTGGGGTTGCGGGGGGCGCTGATTTTTTTAACCCAATGGTGCCACCTGGTCAGAAAAGTTTGGGGAACCCTGCTCAAGAAGTATGCCCATGGCGAAAAAACTTACCGACTTCATTTTCACTTATCGTCAGTTAATTGACTTACCTAAAGTAGGCCCAGGCTTAAGTGTAACTAATACAAATATATCAAATTTAAAGAGAGTGCTTAAACTTTAAATATGCTGACTAGTTTCCGCATGGCCGCTGCAATAATGCGTACATTAGAGCGTTGGTGAGTGATCTGTGTGGTGGGAACAGCTAAGAGATTTTTCAAAACACTTTTTAATAAAGCACACATTTTAAAAAACTAATTGTAAATGTCAAACATGGTTGTTTATTTAAATTATTTTCCCTAAAACACGCAGCAAAGCAATAAAGTGTGTTTATCTGATCAATGGATCAAACTAATCAATCCATGACTTGATTACTAAAATAACCAATAGATGCTGACTGAGCCTGCACAAAAATGCTGTACAGTTAAGTTTGAAACCATGTTTTTGTACCTGTGGTGTTTTTTAATTGTTACAGTTTGTTTAAAGAGGGTTTTTAAATTGGAGGCTCCACTATGTTCAACACATTCTTGCACGTCATAAAGACACGACAAAAGAAAAGACAAATAATTAATGTGATCGTGCATCCATTCATCCATCTATCCATCCATCGATATTCTTCCGCTTATCCGAGGTCGGGTCGCGGGGGCAGCAACCTAAGCAGGGAAGCCCAGACTTCCCTATCCCCAGCCACTTCGTCTAGCTCTTCCCGGGGGATCCAGCTGGGAGACAGTCTTCCCAACGTGTCCTGGGTCTTCCCCGTGGCCTCCTACCGGTTGGACGTGCCCTAAACACCTTCCTCAGGAGGCGTTCGGGTGGCATCCTGACCAGATGCCCAAACCACCTCATCTGGCTCCTCTCGATGTGGAGGAGCAGCGGCTTCATTTTGAGCTCCTCCCGGATGGCAGAGCTTCTCACCCTATCTCTAAGAGAGAGCCCGGCCGCTTGTACGCGTGATCTTGTCCTTTCGGTCATGACCCAAAGCTCATGACCATAGGTGAGGATGGGAACGTAGATCAACCGCAAAATTGAGAGCTTTGCCTTCCGGCTCAGCTCCTTTTTCACCACAACGGATCGGTACAACGTCCGCATTACTGAAGACGCCGCACCGATCCGCCTGTCGATTTCACGATCCACTCTTCCCTCACTCGTGAACAAGACTCCTACGTACTTAAACTCCTCCACTTGGGGCAGGGTCTCCTCCCCAACCTGGAGATGGCACTCCACCTTTTTCCGGGATAGAACCATGGCCTCGGACTTGGAGGTGCTGATTCTCAGCCCGGTCGCTTCACACTCGGCTGCGAACCGATCCAGTGAGAGCTGAAGATCCCGGCCAGATGAAGCCATCAGGAATACATCATCTGCAAAAAGCAGAGACCTAATCCCGCGGCCACCAAACCGGAACCCCTCAACGCATTGACCATTCATCATCTTCTGCCTATCCGAGGTTGGGTCGCGGGGGCAGCAGCTTAAGTAGGGAAACCCAGGCCCCTTGCCCCAGCCACTTTGTCCAGCTCCTACCGGGTGAGCTCGAAGTAAAACCGCTTCTCCTCCGCATCGAGAAGAGCCAAATTATTTAAATTGGACATCTGGTTAGGATGCTCCCCGAACGTCTCCCTGGGGATGTGTTTAGGGCATGTCCGACCGGTACTAGACCACTGGGAAGACCCAGGAAACAGTGGAGAGACCATGTCTCCCAGCTGGCCTGGTAACGCCTCAGGATTCTCTAGGGAAGAGATGGAGCTGGACTAAGTAGCTGGGGAGAGGGAAGTCTGGGCTTCTCTGCTTAGGCTCCTGCCCCCGCGACCCGACTTCGGATAAGCAAATGTGGATGGATGGAAATCAAATACACTCCGCTTTTACTTTGATGAGTAATATGCATGGGGAAGCTTGTAGTCTTAAACTGACTCACAATTCCCGACCTTAACCCTTCCACCTTAATCTTACCCCAGGCCTTCACCCCTCAAAACAGATTAAGAAACTAGAGTCCTCTCATTTCCCACTACAAACCACTTTGTGTATGATACTATTTACAGAACGATAAAAAGCTGTAAGAAGTGAATGTCACAGTATTTAGAAGTTACAATACATTTAATAGTTCCGATTGCTAAAATCGCCATGACAAGCAATTTTAAAATAAAAAACAAAATATACTCAATATGGCTAATTTAAATTCTGTAAATAGATTCGTTGTCTAACAGGGATAGGAATTCCGCCGATTTTGGCGCTGCCAGGGTCATTTCTGTGAATCGTTTATATCCGGGGAGAAAATTATAGGGGGGTTAGGTACTCGTGGTTTTTGTCTCTGCGTTGACCTAGTTATCAGTACAAGGCAGATAATTCCCGCGAAAAATATAATGCCAATGTGTGAAGGCACCAGATTGGCTAGCTCTACTATCAGCTGACAACATCAACCAATGACATTGCCCGTTATAGGCGTCTGCACGCTTCGTTTGCTGACAATATCTAGTCCCTAATCCTCAATTATTGTGAGCGTTTCTGAACTCGTATTCTGTTCATATTTGTTGTGTTTATCGGCGACTAATCTGGAAAGAAAACACAGTAGCTCTCAATTAACACGTTTGTTTATTGACAAAACAGTTTCAGACATGGTTAAGCTTATTCAAGATAGGAATGCTTCATTAGCGAAATATATCGATAAGGGTGTGAGAAACAAGTGGAACTGGGCATGGCTCGATATATCTATCAAACTGAAGGTGAAGATTAACAACAATATCGTAGGAGTACACGAACTGATCAAAGTGCGATGAACCGGGACCTGCTCAGTGCTTATATTGCAAGGACATTGTGAACTTTGGATCTCGGGGAAAGGTGGCACTCTTTGACCACGCGAAATCGACAAGGCATCTAAGTAAAGTGAGTTTACGGAGAATAATTCTGGTTAATCCATTAGTAGGCCTATTTTGGTCTATAATCCAAAAGTGTGCAAGAATTTGATATATGTGTAAACTTCTATACATAAATTTCATCACATGATACATTTTTATGAATATATTTGCTAATAAATGTGGACATTTTGGTCAGGAGAATGTTGTTAGATTTTGACTCAAAATAGCAGGAAATGCATCTTAAGGTAACATAAATTTAAAAATGTTTGCTGGTGGGTGCGGCCGCTAGAGATGCGCGGTTTGCGGTCTCATCCGCGGAGTCTGCGGATAAACCGCAGGTCGGGCGGTTGACATGACGAAAAGATAGATTTTAATTAGATTCGGGCGGGTGGCGGTTGAACCATCCGGAAATATTTGATATACATGGTTCTGGGATCGGTATCATTTGCCATTCAAAGTGCCATTTAAGACCCGTGTCATAAAGCGAAGAAGACAATAAGAGACGCTATTATTCTCCTGAATGACTGCCGGTAGTCACCCAGATAATAAGTATTAGGACGTGCTATGAAGCCATTGGCTTTGTCGCCTACTACATCATGTACGATATGCTTGCCAGTCATGTTGTGTGTGGCCTCTGTGGCAACACGCACACGACTGCAAGGCATACTGGGTGACACAGAGTACACTAATGGTTGTGATATAAACAATTTTAACACTCTTAGTAATATGCGCCATGCTGTGAAGCCACACCAATTAAGAACGACAAACACATTTCGGGAGAACATCCTCACAGTAACACAACATAAACGCAACACAACAAATACCCATAATCCTTTGTATTCATGACACTTCCTGACTATTTTATACACCCCGCTAGCAGCAAACCCAGCCACCTCCCACGTGCGTCAGTAAGGTGGGCGGGGTTGGGGGGCGTGAGGGTGTAAAATATATTCAGGATGTGTCACGGATACAAAGGATTATGGCTATTTGTTGTGTTGCGTTTATGTTGTGTTACTGTGAGGATGTTCTCCCGAAATATGTTTGTCAATCTTGTTGGGTGTGGCTTCACAGCGTGGCGCATATTACTAAGTGTTAAAATTGTTTATATCACAACCATCAGTGTACTCTGTATCACCCAGTATGCCTTTCAATCTTGAACTTGTAATTGCGGAAGCTGTTCACAACATGTTGCCGGAGCAACAATCGGTTCGTACATGTTGTTGAAGGTGTCTAAGGCAATGGCTTCACAGCACGCCCACATTCTCGTCATCAGATTGAACGTTATTGGATAGTCACAGGAACGTTAGCGGCTCCAATTGTCATCATTACTCTGTGAAACAGGTTTAAATAGCTCTGTGAGTGGTAAAGGCGGACAACCTCTGATGTATTTCAGCGGGCGGGTACGGTCCTGATAAAATGTTGGTTCGGGTGGACGGCGGGTGGATGACGACTTTGGTGACGCGGATGTGGATGGCATAATTGCCTATCCGCGCATCTTTAGCGGCCGCTGAGCGGCCTTCCGCAAAGCGGTGTTTTAGAATTAAAACATTTTCAGCTGATTTTGTAAATCTTCATTCCCATCCCTGTGTCTAATCATTCATTTTATATATATATATATATATATATATATATATATATATATATATATATATATATATATATATATATATCATGAAAAAGTTGATATTATATCAATTCATTACACACATAGTGATATATTTGAAATGTGTATTTCTTTAAATGTTGATGATTAGTACTGACAATTACTGAAAATCCCAAATTCAGTATCTCAGAAAATTAGAATATTAGTTACAACTAGTACCAAAACATATTTTTTAGAAATGTGGGCCAAGTGAAAAGTATGAACATGGAAAGTTTCAGCATGTACGGCAATCAATACTTAGTTGCAGCTCCTTTTGCCTGAATTGCTGCAGCAATACGGCGTGGCATGGAGTCGACCAGTCTGTTGCACTCATCAGGTGTTATGAGAGCCCAGGTTGCTTTAATAGTGGCCTTCAGCTCTTCAGCATTGTTGGGTCTGGCATCTCGCATCTTCCGCTTCACAATACCCCATAGGTTTTCTATGGGGTTAAGGTCAGGTGAGTTTGCAGGCCAATGAAGAACAGGGATACCATGGTCCTTAAACCAGGTACTGGTAGATTTGGCACTGTGTGCAGGTGCCAAGTTATGTTGGAAAATGAAATCTTCACCTCCATAAAATTGGTCGGCGGCAGGCAGCATAAAGTGTTCTAAAACTTCCTGGTAGACTGCTGCATTGACCCTAGACCTCAGGAAACACAGTGGACCAACACCAGCAGATGACATGGCACCCCAGACCATTACCGATTGTGGAAATATTACACTGGACTTCAGGCAACGTGGATTCTGTGCCTCTCCTGTCTTCCTCCAGACTCAGGGACCTTGATTTCCAAAGGAGATACAACATTTACTTTCATCTGAAAACATAACTTTGGACTACTCAGCAGCAGTCCAGTCCTTTCTGTCTTGAGCCCAGGCGAGACGCTTTTGACGTTGTCTCTTATTCAAAAGTGCCTTTACACAAGGAATGCAACAGCTGAAGCCCATATCTTGCATACGTCGGTGCGTGGTGGTTCTTGAAGCGCTGACTCCAGCTGCAGTCCACTCTTTGTGTATCTCCCCCACATTTTTGAATCGGTTTTGTTTGACCATCCTCTCCAGGGCGCGGTTATCCCTCTTGCTTGTACACTTTTTTCTACCACATCTTTGTCTTTCCTTCGCCTCTCTATTAATGTGCTTGGACACAGAGCTCTGGGAACATCCAACCTCCTTGGCAATGACCTTTTGTGTCTTGCCCTCCTTCTTTAAAGTATCAATGGGTCATCTTTTGGACAGTTGTCAAGTCAGCAGTCTTCCCCATGATTGTGTGTCATACAGAATCAAAACGAGAGACCATTTAAAGGCTTTTCCAGGTGTTTTGAGTTAGTTAGCTAATTAGAGTGTGGCACCAGGTGTCTTCAATATCTGACCTTTTCACCATATTCTAATTTTCTGAGATGTTGTATTTAGGGTTTTCATTGGTTGTCAGCTATAATCATCTCCTTTTTGGCAAAAAAACACTTGAAATGTATCAGTCTGTTTGGAATGAATCTATACATTCTACAAGTTTGACTTTCTACATGGAATTAATTAAATAAATCAACTTTTTCATGATATTCTAATAATATGACCAGCACCTGTGTATATATATATATATATATATATATATATATATGTATATATATATATATATATATATATATATATATATATATATGTATATATATATATATATCAATCAATCAATGTTTACTTATATAGCCCTAAATCACTAGTGTCTCAAAGGGCTGCACAAGCCACCACGACATCCTCGGTAGGCCCACATAAGGGCAAGGAAAACTCACACCCAGTTGGACATCGGTGACAATAATGACCCAGTGGGACGTCGGTGACAATGATGACTATGAGAACCTTGGAGAGGAGGAAAGCAATGGATGTCGAGCGGGTCTAACATGATACTGTGAAAGTTCAATCCACAATGGATCCAACACAGTCGCGAGAGTCCAGTCCAAAGCGGATTCAACACAGCAGCGAGAGTCCCGTTCACAGCGGAGCCAGCAGGAAACCATCCCAAGCGGAGGCGGATCAGCAGCGCAGAGATGTCCCCAGCCGATACACAGGCAAGCAGTACATGGCCACCGGATCGGACCGGACCCCCTCCGCAAGGGAGAGTGGGACATAGAAGAAAAAGAAAAGAAACGGCAGATCAACTGGTCTATAAAGGGAGTCTATTTAAAGGCTAGAGTATACAAATGAGTTTTAAGGTGAGACTTAAATGCTTCTACTGAGGTGGCATCTCGAACTGTTACCGGGAGGGCATTCCAGAGTACTGGAGCCTGAACGGAAAACGCTCTATAGCCCGCAGACTTTTTTTGGGCTTTGGGAATCACTAATAAGCCGGAGTCCTTTTAACGCAGATTTCTTGCCGGGACATATGGTACAATACAATCGGCAAGATAGGATGGAGCTAGACCGTGTAGTATTTTATACGTAAGTAGTAAAACCTTAAAGTCACATCTTAAGTGCACAGGAAGCCAGTGCAGGTGAGCCAGTACAGGCGTAATGTGATCAAACTTTCTTGTTCTTGTCAAAAGTCTAGCAGACGCGTTTTGTACCAACTGTAATCTTTTAATGCTAGACATGGGGAGACCCGAAAATAATACGTTACAGTGGTCGAGGCGAGACGTAACAAACGCATGGATAATGATCTCAGCGTCTTTAGTGGACAGAATGGAGCGAATTTTAGCGATATTACGGAGATGAAAGAAGGCCGTTTTAGTAACGCTTTTAATGTGTGCCTCAAAGGAGAGAGTTGGGTCGAAGATAATACCCAGATTCTTTACCGTGTCGCCTTGTTTAATTGTTTGGTTGTCAAATGTTAGAGTTGTATTATTAAATAGAGTTCGGTGTCTAGCAGGACCGATAATCAGCATTTCCGTTTTTTTGGCGTTGAGTTGCAAAAATTTAGCGGACATCCATTGTTTAATTTCATTAAGACACGCCTCCAGCTGACTACAATCCGGCGTGTTGGTCAGCTTTAGGGGCATGTAGAGTTGGGTGTCATCAGCATAACAGTGAAAGCTAATACCGTATTTGCGTATGATGTCACCTAGCGGCAGCATGTAGATGCTGAAGAGTGCAGGGCCAAGGACCGAACCCTGGGGAACTCCACACGTTACCTTAACGTAGTCCGAGGTCACATTGTTATGGGAGACACACTGCATCCTATCAGTAAGATAAGAGTTAAACCAAGACAGGACTAAGTCTGACATACCAATTCGTGTTTTGATACGTTTTAATAAAATATTATGATCGACGGTATCGAAAGCAGCGCTAAGATCGAGGAGCAGCAACATAGATGACGCATCAGAATTCATCGTTAGCAATAGATCATTAGTCATTTTTGCGAGGGCTGTCTCGGTGGAGTGATTTGCCCTGAAACCGGATTGAAAGGTTTCACATAGATTGTTAGACGCTAAGTGTTCATTTAACTGCTCCGCAACAATTTTTTCGAGGATTTTTGAAATAAAGGGAAGGTGAGACACCGGTCGGTAGTTTACCATGAGGTCAGGATCGAGGTTAGGTCTTTTAAGAAGAGGATGAATAACCGCTTTTTTGAATGCTAGGGGAACAGTGCCCGAGGAGAGTGATAAGTTTATAATATTTAGCACTGATGGACCTAATAATACAAAGAGCTCCTTGATCAGTTTCCCAGGAAGAGGGTCAAGTAAACATGTTGTCTGTTTTATTCCATTTACACGTTGTAACAATTCCTCCAATGTTTTTTCCTCAAAACGAGAGAAACTATTTTGGAGGGCAGTATCCGCCGTATATACCATCGTATCAGTGTTAATAGAACCCCGTTGTAGCTGGGACGCATTGTCTTTAATCTCCTTGCTAATGACTTCAATTTTCTTACTAAAGAATTGCATAAAGTCATCAGCTGAGTGGGTTGAGCTACTGGAAGGGGTCCCTTGTTGGGTTAGCGATGCTACCGTACTAAACAAAAATTTAGGATCGTTTTTATTACGGTGGATGAGATTTGAGTAATATTTAGCTTTAGCTAAGGTAAGCATGCGTTTATAAGTTATTAAACCATCACTCCATGGTTGATGGTGCACCTCAAGTTTAGTCGTGCGCCATTTGCGTTCCAGCTTTCTGCATAATAATTTCTGAGGTCTAGTTTCTTCTGTAAACCACGGGGTGCGCTTTTTTGGAGCCTTTTTTAACTTTAGCGGTGCTCTGTTATCAATGGTTTCGCACAGGGCGTCGTTAAAGTTGTTAGTTAGGTCATCAATAGAGCCCACATATTTTGGGAATGGTGCCATTACCGAGGGCAGTAGGTCAGCAAGAGTTGTCGTTGTGGCTGTATTAATGTTGCGGCTGCTATAGCAGTTATTATTAGTTTGACGAACATGCGTCTGAACCTCGAATTTTATAAGGTAATATATATATATATATATATATATATATATATATATATATATATATGTATGTGTGTGTATATATATGTGTGTGTATGTGTATATATGTAAGTGTGTGTGAATTTAAATGTATTATATATAGATAATCTATAGCGTCTACACAGCAACCACTGAATTGAATTATATTATTATTGTATTATGTACTGTATATATATATATTGTATATATTTAGGGGTGGGACCTAATACGTTTACTTCTTCCCACTCCCTTTTGAGCCAATCTTGACATCTACAAAAGATTAGTCACATGTAATTTTTACAATGTAGGTGTGAATATAATGTGTATATTACGGAGATGAAAGATATATATATAATATATATATATACATATATATATATATATATATATATATATATATATATATATATATATATATATATATATATATATATGTATATATATATATTTCTTTTGTATTTTATGTCATTCTTTTGTTTTGTTTGCATGACTCAAAATAAACCATTCATTCATTCAGTCATTCATGAAATATACTAAATTGTAGTGAAGTATGTTTTCCGCAAGTCGTATTTCATAGTTTAGTAGTTAAAATTAAAACAGCATTCAAAACCTGGTAATATTTACATAGAGTGGCACGGAATTGAATACCTAATAAAACATGAGTGCCTTGACCATGAAACTCAATAATGCTTATAATTACTTGCATTTATGTGATTTCTGCTCGGCTTTCTTCTCATAACACTGAGTTGCAAGTGTGGTCAGGACCCCACTTTGTTGTGATGCCACACACACCCTTGGCACTTAACCCTTCCCTTAACCTTAAATGCTAAAAAAAAATGACACAACTTGCTGGACATGAAGGTGTAAAACTGAGGGCAAAGGACTAAAACAACGTGTCAGGGAAGAACTGCTTTGAGTGGGAGTCAGCTTATCTCAACTTCTTCTATTTTGCATGGTACATTTTTCTTCTAACGGCCCCTGATCATTCTTTTGGAAGTGACGAAAGTTTTCGTGAAATAATATCGGCATATTTTTCCTCCAAAATATATTGATCTGAAACCTTCAACTTTGACTTTAAATTGTACCAAGCTTTTACGTTTACCCTGTCTAATTTGAACAAGAAAAACTATCTGGCAGATGACAAGAAGACAATAGTGCAGCTGTTTTGGTATTGGAACACCATAGGCTGTAAATTGTTTGCAGAAATGCTCACGCAGTACAGCCATAGAACACTTAAACAGCAATTCATGGATAGGACAGGACATTAATCTCCTCAATAGTTGCTGCAGACATGGCTCCCGTCCAAGGATTATAGATCCTGAATACTAGAGGAAAAAAGAAATTGAACACCAGCCAGGTAGAATGAACGTATAATCAAGTCCAAGGTTAAAAAATACCAAGTATGTATTCTGCATTATTAATGTATCTACTTTTTAGCCCTTTTGTTTACCCATCTTTTTCAGAGGGATTGTAAAGAGACATTAATTCAAGACTCCTAATAAACTTGTGTCATAAAGCCAATGCAGAAAGCAGAGGAGAGTTATGAACTTGCGGCCATGCGGAGACAGAAATGGCGTTTCATTGTGCAAATAAGGCGGGGGTCAGCAACCCGCGACTCTTGAGCCGCATGCGTCTCGTTAGCGACGCCCTAGTTGCTCCCTGGAGCATTTTTGAAAAAGGATTGAAAGTGGAAAAAGATAGGGGGAACATTTTTTGTTTGATTGTTTTAGTATGTGTTTTTGTTTGACAACAAACATGACCCAAACCTTCCCAATTGTTAGGAAGCCCACTGTTTAATATGTTTGTGTGTATGCTTCACTGATGACAGCATCGTTTTGTCATACTAATTTCGACGGTTCTTGAACTCACCATAGTGTGGACTGTGACGCAACAGTTTGTTTACATGTAAAATCTTCCACTCCTTCTTTGTCTCATTTTGTCCACCAAAACGTTCATGCTGTGCGTGAATGCACAAAGGCGCGCTTTTTTGTTGATTTTATTGACTTGCTGGAGTGCTAAGTAGACATGTTTGGTCAGTGCATGACTGCAAGCTAATCAATGCTAACATGCTATTTAGGCTGGCTGTATGTACATATCGCATCATTACCCCTCATTTTTAGGTTTATTTGAGCACGTTTAAAATTTTTATCAATATTTTTGTGAAGCTTGTGTGGCATAACAATGCAGGATTTGTTCCTTCAGGGATGTATCGGGCAAGAACACAGCAAAAGGTAAGAAATAAAGGTTTTATTAAATTAATAAAAGGGCTAGGAACAAAAACCCTGGTGTTAACAGAAAGGCAAACAAAAACGCTAGCATGGAAAGCTAGGAAAACGAACAGAAACTCTATACCTGGCTCGAAGGCACAAAAAGGGAAAAACAAAACAACTAGCATGAAAGCTAGGAATAAAATGAAGCGTAGCGTGAGAACTAACAGGTGAGAACATGAAAAACAAGTCATCAACAGTTGCGTGAAAGCAAACTGTTGATGTTGCGAGAAAGCAAACTGTTGATGACTTGTTTTTCATGCTCTCACCCGTTAGCTCTCACTACGCTTCATTTTATTCCTAGCTTTCATGCTAGTTGTTTTGTTTTTCCCTTCTTGTGCCTTCGTGCCAAGTATAGTGTTTCTGTCCGTTTTCCTAGCTTTCCATGCTAGCGCTTTTGTTTGCTTTTCTGTTAGCACCAGTGTTTTTGTTCCTAGCCCTTTTATTGATTTAACTAAATCCCTTATTTCTTACCTTTTGCTGTGTTCTTGCCCGATGCATCCCTGGAGGAACAAATCCAGCATCGTTATGCCACGCAAGCTTCACAGTAGAGTCCGAGCATGAGTGAACAGAAAAGGCTGGTGATTAGTAGAACAGGTGTGCGTCTTGAAACCACAGCAGGTGAAAATAATACGTTGCTTTGGAAACCGACTAAAACAGGAACTAAGGAGTCAAACTACAAAATGTTATACAGGAAAGAATCAAAACTACAAAATGGAACGTTCCGAGCAGCGGATCGCAACAATTCTCTATGTATATAATTTACTTTTGCCTGTTCCATGACACGTTATCTGTATGTAATATTGGCTGCATTTCTAATAGTTGTTTGTGTGCCATGTTGTTCCAGACCACAGCAAACATTACATAGCTTGCCAAAGATTGTAATAAATGTATTAACTTTGACACACACATCTTTAACTTGGGCCATTTAAAGCCAGTAATATCCAGGAGTTATTTCACCTTCTGAGTAGCCTCTGATTTACTAATGGTTTCTAATGTTGTAAAAATGTCTAGAATAAATATTACATGTCAACATTTCTGTTAACGAAGATTTGATTCAGCCTGCGACACATTCATTTTGACAGTAGGCTAATACAGCTAATATAGACACTTACGTCATGTGTTGCTTTCATTATAAGACTTATATACGGCTTTTCATTTTTCGCGGCTCCAGATTTGTTTTTTGTATTTTTGGTCCAATATGGCTTTCATCGTTTTGGTTTGCCGACCCATGAAATAAGGTATGGTTGTGAACCAGAGGAAACCACATTGAAGAGGAGAGAGCCAACCCCAGCATTAAAGGGCGATGTGAATGACTCAGCCTAACTGGAAGAATTAAGCTGATCTAGGCAGATTTGGAGCTACAGTATCAGGAAGAAGAGTGCGGAAACATTGTCCCTTTATTGAACACAGCTTTTGTTATACCTACTGAGAACCAGCTTCTTCTGCAGTAGTTGCACAATATAGATGATATACAACATTAATGATATTGTATATTTGTAATAATATCGTCATCTCGTGACAATGCATGTTGATAACACATTCTAGCTGTGTCCTGTGGCTTTGATTAGCGGCTAATGTCCCTCCACAGTGCAGTTCCTAAATGACTAATTCTCTCCTCAGTGATGAAAAATAAACTGTTCCTTACAAATAATGTTATCACTAGAGGACAATGTAATAGGTAAACATGCATAAGAGGATACAAAAAAGCACAGCTGGCTGCAATGCCAGAGCTCTTCAATGTAAACAAATGTGGGCAGATCAATACAAATATCAACAATAATGATACCAGGTATCAGTATATTGTTGATAATAAAGTAATAAGATCAATGTTTTTTTAAGTTCACAGTTGTTTTTCTGTCATTTTTGTTAATGTTAATGACTTCTTGAAATAAGAGCTAAATTTTGCTTTTTTGCAGT
The DNA here is from genome assembly GCF_033978795.1 of Nerophis ophidion. Lineage (NCBI taxonomy): Eukaryota > Metazoa > Chordata > Actinopteri > Syngnathiformes > Syngnathidae > Nerophis > Nerophis ophidion. The sequence continues at coordinate 63,344,074 of NC_084613.1, read as the reverse complement.
TATTTTGCACTATTGACGTTATTATAAATGTATGTAATTCAAAGAAATATTTTAAATATGAATTGATATCAAATTACAGTTATGATCCTGCAAACTTTAAGTATCCTTTGTGTAGCCGATTCTGCCCCTGTACCTACTTGAAACACAAATTTAGAAACGTCAAAAAAAACAGAGTATTAAGTAGTTAGTACATATCTTGTGCACCTATTAGTTGCACTCGCCTTCTTTTGTTTTCCTTTGTGAGTAAGTTTTCTGTTTGTATTAAATAATCAACGTTCTACTTACCGTCTGCTGTATCGTGGGGTCACGCTGCAAAGTTGTACCAAACCTCCTGACAGTTATAAGTGTAAAAATGACAACATTTTCTTAAATGCCAGCACAAAACTTTAGTATGCTAGCATTAGCATGGTAAGAGGAGAACAGGTAGCATAGTTCAACGATGGCACCAAGTAAAAAAATCAATGCTTATTAGGTGAAAATGTACAACATTAGCCACAGTTCTAGCATAAAATATTAGTGTGCTAAATTTAACATGCTAACATTAGCATACTAACAGGCGAAGGGCTAGCATATGCTTAAGTTGGCGCTATGTAAAGAATTCCATGATTGTTTTTTTAAAAGTATGAAATTAGTAGAAATGCTAATATAAAATGTTAGCATGCTAACATTAGCATGGTAACAGGGGAAGAACCAGCATACTTCTAAGATGGCACCAAGTAACAAAAATCATGAGGTTAAAACATACAAAATTAGTTAAAATGGTAGTACAAAATGTTAAGTTAAAGTTAAAGTACCAATGATTGTCATACACACACTAGATGTGGCAAAATTATTCTCTGCATTTGACCCATCACCCTTGATCACCTCCTGGGAGCTGAGGGGAGCAGTGAGCAGCGCCCGGGAATCATTTTTAGGTGATTTGACCCCTAATTCCAACCTCTTGATGCTGAGTGCCAAGCAGGGAGGTAATTGGTCCCATTTTTATAGTCTTTGATGTGAATCGGCCGGGGTTTGAACTCACAACCTACCGATCTCACGACGGACACTCCAACCACAAGGCCACTGACTAGTGTGCTAACTTTAGCATGCTAATATTAGCATCATCCAAACCTGCACAATGTGTTTAAAGGGAATGTAGTTAACTAGCTCCCCTGCTGTGCACATAAAGATATATAGACACGCACACAGCTGGTTGGCTTCTTGTCAAGTATTAGCAAAATCCAATAAATGGGATGTATTCAAGGTGAAATGGTTTGAATCGGTTGAAAAATGTGGAAATTGGGAAAGTTAGAAAAATGTATAATTCATTCTGAATGGGAAAAAATGTTCCAGAAAATTACGAATTCTGGGATATCCTTGATAAATGTTAGTGTAGAATAACATAGAAATCATCAGGGGTCACCAACCTTTTTGAAACCAAGAGCTACTTCTTAGGTACTGATTAATGCGAAGGGCTACCAGTTTGATACACACTTAAATAAATTGCCAGAAATCGCCAATTTGCTCAATTTACCTTTAATAGATAAATCTACAGTATATATACAGTATATAAAAAAAAAAGGTATTTCTGTCTGTCATTCCGTCGTACATTTTTTTTCCTTTTACGGAAGGTTTTTTTTTTAAGTTCACAGTTGTTTTTTGTGTCATTTTTGTTATTGTTAATGAATTCATGAAATAAGAGCTAATAGTAATGTTTGCCTTTGTGCAGTTATTTTGCACTATTGACGTTATTATAAATGTATATAATACAAAGAAATAAGGAAATATTTTAAATATGAATTGATATTAAATTACAGTTATGATCCTGCAAACTTTAAATTTGCAGAGAATAAATGATGAAATAAACACTTAATTGAATGGTTTAAAAGAGGAGAAAACACGACAAAAATGAAAATTAAATTTTGAAATATAGTTTATCTTCTATTTCAAGTCTTTAAAATTCAAAATTCAAGCAAAAACAATGAAGAGAAAAACTAGCTAATTCAAATCTTTTTGAAAAAATTAGAAAAAGAATTTATGGAACATCATTAGTAATTTTTCCTAAATTAAGATTAATTTTAGAATTTTGATGACATCTTTTAAATAGGTTAAAATACACTTTGAAATACATTTTTTATTTGATTCTACAGATTTTCTAGATTTGCCAAAATACTTTTTTTGAATTTTAATCATAATAAGTTTGAAGAAATTTTTCACAAATATTCTTCGTCGAAAAAACAGAAGCTAAAATGAAGAATTTAATTAAAATGTACAGTATTTATTACTCTTCACAATAAAAAAAAATACTTGAACATTGATTTAAATTGTCAGGAAAGAAGAGGAAGGAATTTAAAAGGTAAAAAGATATAAGTGTTTTAAAATCATTTTTAAGGTTGTATTTTTTCTCTAAAATTGTCTTTCTGAAAGTTATAAGAAGCAAAGTAAAAAAATAAATGCATTTATTTAAACAAGTGAAGACCAAGTCTTTAAAATATTTTCTTGGATTTTCAAATTCTATTTGAGTTTTGTCTCTCTTAGAATTAAAAATGTCGATCAAAGCGAAACCAGTTTGCTAGTAAATAAATACAATTTTTAAAAAAAAGGCAGCTCACTGGTAAGTGCTGCTATTTGAGCTATTTTTAGAACAGGCCAGCGGGCTACTCATCTGGTCCTTACGGGGACCGCGTTGGTGACCCCTGGGAATCATTATTGTTGTTGTGTGAATGCTTTGGCGCATTCACACAACAACAAATAAAACTGACCCAGGTAAAAAAAATTAAAAAATCCTAAAGTTCGTTCAAAGCTGGGTTGCTGAGCTCAGGGCTAAACATCATATTAGCTTGAAAGCGCAAAGTAATCTGAGCAGTGTTCTGCTTCACGCTCCCTGACAGGGTCAATCAAGATGTGTCAGATGACTGGCCTGTGAAATGAATGGGCAAGTTACCTTGTCTAATGGTAAATAGTTGTGACTACTGTTGCATATCGGACCCCCACTCCCTAAGGGTACCATTTCCAATTCATCATCCCCTTACAAACAGTCGCGTCCAAGACAGGACCTCCAGCTAAGAAAGTCAATTAACCCAATAGGGAGGTTTATAGATTTACATGGGATGGCAAATACCCATCTATCAATCCATTTTCATACCGCTTGTCCCTTTCGGAGTTGCGGGGGTTCTGTAGCCTCACACCACGTATTACAAACACAGCATGCTTGCAAACTGTAAAATCAAGCCTTGGATAAAACTTATGCAATATCACAAATCGCCATTTGCCAAATACTCCATTCTGTGTCTTGAATAGTGTTGTCCCGATACCAATATCTTGGTACCGGTTTCGGTACCAAAATTGTTTTGATACTTTTCGGTACTTTTCTAAATAAAGGGCACCACAAAAAATTTAATCATTGGCTTTATTTTAACAAAAAATCTTAGTGCACATTAAACATATTTTAATTTTCCTGAAGGAACTCTCCTGAAGGAATCAATAGAGTACTAGATAGATAGTACTTTATTGATTCCTTGTGGAGAGTTCCTTCAGGAAAATTAAAAGTTTTGTTCTTGCAAGTTTGTCCTTAAAAAAAATAGTGAACATACAAGACAACTTGTCTTTTAGGAGTAAGTAAACAAACAAAGGCTCCTAATTTAGCTGCTGACATATGCAGTAACATATTAAATAATAAATGGGTTGTACTTGTATAGCGCTTTTCTACCTTCAAGGTACTCAAAGCGCTTTGACACTACTTCCGCATTTACCCATTCACACACACATTCACACACTGATGGAAGGAGCTGCCGTGCAAGGCGCTAACCAGCACCCATCAGGAGCAAGCGTGAAGTGTCTTGCTCAGGACACAACGGACGTGACGAGGTTGGTACTTGGTGGGGATTGAACCAGGGACCCTCGGGTTGCACACGTCCACACCGCCACTGCGCCACACCGTCCCTATTGGGGAGGTTGGGAAGACTATGTCTCCCGGCTGGCCTGGGAACGCCTCGGGAAGAAGAAGTTGCTGGGGAGAGGGAAGTCTGGGCTTCCCTGCTTAGGCTGCTGCCCCCACGACCCGACCTCGGATAAGCGAAACAAAATGGATGGATGGATATTAAGGAATTATTAATTAATTATTAATATACTTGTTCATTAACTGTTAATATCTGCTTACTTTCTCTTTTAACATGTTCTATCTACACTTCTGTTAAAATGTAATTATCACTTATTCTTCTATTGTTTGATACTTTACATTAGTTTTGGATGATACCACAAATTTAGGTATTAATCCGATACCGAGTAGTTACAGGATCTTACATTGTGTCACGATCCGCTATGCGGATCGTTCATTGTTTTGCCGTTTATATGTTTTGATCATGTTTAGTTTTAGACTTGGCTGATTCCTGTGTTTGTGCACTTCCTGTTTTAGCTCGTTGCCATGGTTTCTTATTTGTCCCAGCTGCTGTTCCTTTGTAGCACACCTGATGGCAATTATTATTTGAGTATATAAGCCTGCGTTATTCCTTAGTTCGTCCTCGGCTCATTGTTTGCTTTTGGTAACACGTCACGGTTTGTATCTGGTATCATAGATTATTTTGTGCCAAGTTCCGCCTTAGCTTCACGTGCGTTCGGCACGTCGTTTAGTCGTACTTCTGTTTCCTGCTAAGTTTTAGTATTAGCTTCCCGTGCGTTGGCACGCGCTTTGTTTTTCCCTTTTTGCACCAGTGTTCTTTTGTTTTATCATATTAAAATGTATTCTTACCTGCAATCCTGCTGACTGGTCATGTTTGCATCTTTGAAGTGGCAACTCCGCGCAGCAAGTGCGCCGCAACGCGTGATGCATTGGTCATATTCAAAGTCCTCATGTGTCCAGGGACTTATTTCCTGAGTCTATAAACACAAAATAAAAAACGAAAGAAGATGTGATGCCAAAAAATATCGACGTAATCATTGTAGTATCGACTAGATACGCTACTATACTTGGTTTTTTGATGCCAGTGATCTACGGTGTGTAGTGAAGAATGTTTAGCTATTCCTCGTCCTGCAGGGATGATACTTGTAGGAAATGTACTTTATTTGTCACCATGGAAGCGAGGATTACATCACATCTGCGGTGCCTTCCAAGGTTTCTCATTGTCCCATTGGGTTGTGTTTTTCCTTGCCCTGATGTGGGATCTGAGCCGAGGATATCGTTTTGGCTTGTGCAGCCCTTCGAGACGCTCATGATTTAGGGCTATATAAATAAATAATGATGATAATGATGATTAATGATTTAGAAGTAGCTAAAACACTGCCGACTGGAACTAGATTTTAGCCGCTAGCTGGCTAGCCATATCTTAAAGCACCTCTTCCTCAGGGCGTTTCAGTGTTATAACTTCACCTTTATCTTTAGTTTTCAAGCCAAAATGTGTCCGTTCTCCCTTTTCTGTCTATACACATTGTTTGCTTGTAAGTACTCCGTGATTGTGCGGTGCCAAACATGCTCCTCTGCTCGTAAACCAGCAATAACACAACATGACGACGACAGGGGCACGAGGCGGTGCATTTTTTAGACTCGGTATAGTACCGAATATTATTCATTAGTAATGCGGTACTATACTAATACTGGTATACCGTACAACCCTAGTCTGGACTATACTAAAGGGCACACAACTCGGCAAGATCTTCTCAAGGGAAGAGTTTTGCCTTGGTAAACATTCAAACCTAACTTGGTCTGGATATCACACCTGGGTTGAACAATAACTGCTGTTCTTTGAGAGCTTGCTACCCTTGAGAATGAAAAAAAAAAAACTGAATAAAAAATGCAGGTTGTGCACAAGCATAAGATGATGAAATATTCAGAACCGTTGGCTAAGTGCTGGGGTCGTGCAGGTAGGCTGTGTCAGCACTTCAACGTTGCAATCTCAGGAAGTCCATGCTCAGTGTGACTCTCCTCAACCCAACCCTCGTGTTTAGTGCAGCGTTTGGATTTTTACCGTATGGACGCTGGCCACTTTCAGTCCTAAATGGCAGGGAAAGAGCCTCTTCCACATCATTTTATTTTGGTCAAGTGATACAGTTTTAACAGTTTATAGCTCTCTTTTTAATGCAATATCCACTGCGCTCTTGAAGAAAATGTTTTGCCCCGGTGTCCATACTACAGCCCGCCGGCACATGCATGTGTGAGAGATCACAAGTTTAACAAGAAGATCGACCGGCAGAATGTTTTTGCCTGTGGACCAAGAAGTGATGATCAATGACCACAGATCTTATTCGACAGCATCTATTCATATGACCCAATCCAAACAACCTTCTCCACTCATGGTGTAAATCAGTGGTACCCAACCAACAAGCGGGCCGCGGCTCGATTGGTACCGGGCCGCAGAATATTTTTTTATAATTTTTTATTTTTATTTTATTTAAATTGTTTTTATTTTTTTATTTCAATTTTTATTCTATTTTTTTATTAAATAAAAATAAAAAAAATACAAGATACACTTACAATTAGTGCACCAACCCAAAAAACCTCCCTTTTTCATGAAAAAAACTCCCTTTTTCATGACAAAGAAAATACATAAATAAATAAATAAATGAAAGACCCCCCCCCCACCACACACACACACACACACCCCGCCGGGCCGCAGGACTAATTATCAAGCATTGGCCGGTCCGCAGATACAAAAAGGTTGGGGACCACTGGTGTAAATGACCTATATTCAACAATTGAAGTCAACACACGGTCACACATAACACACATCCTGCTCAGTGAACTTTGTGGACATTATAAAACACAAATATATCATTTTTAATTATCAATCAATCAATGATTGATTATTTATATAGCCTTAAATCACTAGTGTCTCAAAGGGCTGCACAAACCACAACACAAACCACAACGACATCCTCGGTAGAGCCCACGTAAGGGCAAGGAAAACTCACACCCAGTGGGACGTCGGTGACAATGATGACTATAAGAAACCTTGGAGAGGACCGCATATGTGGGCAACCCCCCCCCCCGCTAGGGGAACCGAAAGCAATGGATGTCGAGCGGGTCTAACATGATACTGTGAAAGTTCAATCCATAGTGGATCCAACACAACCGTGAGAGTCCAGTCCAAAGTGGATCCAACACAGCAGAGAGATTGAAATCCATTACAGTGCCTTATGGGTGATATATGCAAAACATTTTCTCCACACTTCCACATGGTTGGCGCAATTTAGCTGCTTGATATTTCTGATTGATTACAGAACTTTAAGAAGGTCGTCAAGGAAGTACAAACCCTGTTTCCATATGAGTTGGGAAATTGTGTTAGATGTAAATATAAACGGAATACAATGATTTGCAAATCCTTTTCAACCCATATTCAATTGAATGCACTACAAAGACAACATATTTGATGTTCAAACTCATAAACTTTATTTTTTATTTTTTTGCAAATAATAATTAACTTAGAATTTCATGGCTGCAACATGTGCAAAAGTAGTTGGGAAAGGGCATGTTCACCACTGTGTTACATCACCTTTTCTTTTAACAACACTCAATCAACATTTGGGGACTGAGAAAACTAATTGTTGAAGCTTTGAAAGTGGAATTCTTTCCTATTCTTGTTTTATGTAGAGCTTCAGTCGTTCAACAGTCCGGGGTCTCCCCTGCCGTATTTTACGCTTCACAATGCACCACACATTTTCAATGGGAGACAGGTCTGGACTGCAGGCGGCCCAGGAAAGTACCCGCACTCTTTTTTTTACGAAGCCACGCTGTTGTATCACGTGCTGAATGTGGCTTGGCATTGTCTTACTGAAATAAGCAGGGGCGTCAATGTTTTAGATGGCAGCATATGTTGTTCCAAAACCAGTATGTACCTTTCAGCATTAATGGTGCCTTCACAGATGTGTAAGTCACCCTTGCCTTGGGCACTAATGCACCCCCATACCATCACAGATGCTGGCTTTCGAACTTTGCGTCGATAACAGTCTGGATGGTTCGCTTCCCCTTTGGTCTGGATGACACGATGTTTGAATATTTCCAAAAACAATTTTAAATGCGGACTCGTCAGACCACAGAACACTTTTCAACTTTGCATTAGTCCATCTTAGATGATCTCGGGCCCAGAGAAGCCGGCGGTGTTTCTGGAAGTTGTTGATGAATGGCTTTCGCTTTGCTTAGTAGAGCTTTAACTTGCACTTACAGATGTAGCGACAAACTTTATTTAGTGACAGGGGTTTTCTGAAGTGTTCCTGAGGCCATGTGGTGATATCTTTTAGAGATCGATTTCGGTTTTTGATACAGTGCCGTCTGAGGGATCGAAGGTCACGGTCATTCAATGTTGTTTTCCGGCCATGCCGCTTACATGGAGTGATTTCTGCAGATTCTCTGAACCTTTTGATGATATTATGGACCGTAGATGTTGAAATCCCTAAATTTCTTTTAAACTGTTTGACTATTTGCTCATGCAGTTGTGGACAAAGGGGTGTACCTCGCCCCATCCTTTCTTGTGAAAGACTGAGCATTTTTTGGGAAGCTGTTTTTATAGCCAATCATGGCACCCACCTGTTCCCAATTAGCCTGCACACCTGTGGGATGCTCCAAATAAGTGTTTGATGAGCATTCCTCAACTTTATCTGTATTTATTGCCACCTTTCCCAACTTCGTTGTCACGTGTTGCTGGCATCAAATGATAAAGTTAATAATTATTTGCAAAAAAATAATGTTTGTCAGTTTGAACATCAAATATGTTGTCTTAGTAGCATATTCAACTGAATAATGGTTGAAAATGATTTGCAAATCATTGTATTCCGTTTACATTTAAATCCAACACAATTTCCCAACTAATATGGAAACAGGGTTTGTAAACAACAATCATAAATCATACATATTGCATCATTTCCAGTTGTATTTTTTTTCTCAAAACTATAATTCATCTACCTGCTAATTTACTGATATTATCTGGTTATATAGATGTTTCTATCCACTCTTCCGGTAATTGTATTAAACACTTATTCTTCTGTTGTTTGGATACCATACTTGACATTTCTGATCGATACCACAAATTTGGGTATCGATCCAATACCAAGTAGTTACAGGGGCAGTATTGGTCATATCAATACTTAAAATGTTCAGGATGATTAAATGATGAAAGGTTTGATCTTAACTGTAATCAAACAAAAACACAGGATCTCAATATTTAAATAATTTATTCATCCCCTAACACTTTTTATCATGAAGTAAATAGTGCAAAATACCTAAACAAAAGTAGAAACAACTCTTGGCTCTTATTTCCTAAGTCTTTAAACAAAAACAAAACAATTTTCAACAATAATAAAAAATATCTACCTAATCTAATAAACTTTCTATTATTGCTGTTGATATTTGTATGGATCAGCCACCACTGTTTACATTCAAAAGCTGTAGTTTAGCGGTTAGATATGTTTTTTTTTGTATCCTCTTACACTGTGTAGTAGTGTTGTTACCGGTACCAAAATTATTTTGGTACTTTTCTAAATGAAGGGGACCACAAAAAATGCATTATTGGCTTTATTTAAAAAAAAAAAAATCTTTGGGTACATTTAACATGTTTATTATTGCAAGTTTGATGTTGAAAAAATAGTGTACAACTTGTCTTTTATTACTAAGTAAGCAAACAAACACTCCTAATTAGTCTGCTGACATATGCAGTAACATATTGTGTCATTTTCAATTCTATTATTTTGTCAACATTATTAAGGACAAGTAGTAGAAAAATAATTATTAATGGATTTGTTCATTTACTGTTAATGTCTGCTTACTTTCTCTTTTAACATGTACTACCTACACTTCTGTTATGATGTAATAATCAATTATCTTCTGTTGTTTAATACTTTACATTAGTTTTGGATGATACCACAAATTTAGGTATCAATCCGATACCAAGTCGTTATAGGATCATGCATTGGTCATATACAAAGTCCTCATGTGTCCAGGGACCTATTTCCTGAGTTTATAAGCATACTATAAATAAATAAAAATTAAGGAAGATGTTGTGATGCCAAAAAATATCGACTTTATCATAGTAGCATCGACTAGATACGCTACTATACTTGGTATTATTACAGTGGATGTTAGGTGTAGATCCACCAATGGCGTTTGTTTACATTTTTACGCCGGTGAGCTATGGCGGACCGGTACGTTTCAGAGGCTGCATAGTACCGAGTATGATTCATTAGTATCGCGGTACTATACTAATACCGACATACCATACTGTGTTGTGTAGCATATTTATCTATTCCTTGTCCTCTAGTCCAAGTGATAATGTTACTTGTAAGAAACATTTTTTATATGCCGCCATGGTAGCAAAGTTTTATGATTTAGTATCTGCAGTATAGAAGGGCATTTTCTGCTTGCGAGGAGGCGACATTGGGTTGAGGATGCCTCATTTAGCTTGTCTCTTGTCAAACTTGCTAGACCACCAAGAATATGTCGTCAACATGCATGATCATGATATGACGATTGTATTAAAAGTTGTGTCGTTTGCCCAATTGATATTAATTATGTCATCTGTATCATCTGTATCGCACAACCCTAATTGTTAGAAAGACCATCAACATGCAAAAAGAACAAACTTAAAGGCCTACTGAAACCCACTACTACCCACCACGCAGTCTGATCGTTTATATATCAATAATGAAATATTAACATTGCAACACATGCCGATACGGCCTTTTTAGTTTACTAAATTGCAATTTTAAATTTCCCGGAAGTTTTTTCTTGAAAATTTCGCGTAATGATGACGTGTACGCTTGACGTCACGGGCTGTTAGGAAATATGAGCGCTGCGCACACACACAGCAAAAAGTCGTCTGATTTAATGGCATAATTACACAGTATTCTGGACATCTGTGTAGCTGAATCCTTTGCAATTTGTTCAATTAATATTAGAGAAGTCAAAGTAGAAAGATGGAGTTGGGAAGCTTTAGCCTTTAGCCACACAAACACAAGGTGATTCCTTGTTTGAAATTCACAGAGGTGAAACTTTACTATGGATCACAGCGAACATGAATCCCGACCGAATGTCAACCAGCAGGTTTCGGTGAGAAAATTGTGGTAAAAAGTCGCTTCTTACCGGAGATCAGCTGAGCTTGTGCCGCCCATACAGCTGCCGTCGACTTCCCTGACACACTGCGCGTCAACACACCCATGGACACACACCTCCGACTATCAGGTACTGTTAAACTCACTAAAACACCAGCAACACAATAGAAAGATAAGGGATTTCCCAGAATTATCCTAGTAAATGTGTCTAAAAACATCTGAATCTGTCCCAATGCAATCAGGGTTTTTTTTTTCTAGTCCGTCGCTATCAATATCCTCAAACATGAATCTTTCATCCTCACTCAAATTAATGGGGAAATTGTCGTTTTTTCAGTGCGAATAGCTTTTTTTGTTGGAGGCTCCCATTATAAACAAAGTGAATATGTGAGGAGCCATCAAACATGTGACGTCATCGTCTGCGACTTCCGGTAGAGGCAGGGCTTTTCTGTTAGCAAGCAAAAGCTGCGAACTTTATCGTGGATGTTCTCTACTAAATCCTTTCAGCAAAAATATGGCAATATCGAGAAATGATCAAGAATGACACATTGAATGGACCTGCTGTCCCCGTTTAAATAAGAAAATCTCATTTCAGTAGGCCTTTAATAGAAAAATTAAAACGGCATGTAAACTCAAACAGGCCGTTAATCGGCCGATCAAAAGTTTAAAGTCCATAGCCATAAAAAGTCAAAATTTGCATTAAAACCTGGCTTTAGTGACATTTTCTGTCTTACGTTCACACTATCATGCCCTCCTTGAGGCAAAGGCAGTAAAACTTTTTTTTCTTTTTCTTTTTCTTTTTAACGTGGGAGGATTATGAAACTGCGCAAGCAAAGCCTCTTTCAACGCGTCATTGCTGCCGAGGTTGGACGCAGTAGACAGTGATTTTATATTTCTTAAAAAGATCCTCGGGTTTATGGTACGGATAAAGTAAAGTGGTACACCCCCAAGAAATTTAGCTGCGTAAACTGGGGAATCTGGTGGGCTTAGCCGTGAAGACAAAGGCTCATTCTCAACCGAAATTAAGGCCTTTTTGTATTGATACTATGAGCAAATATGTGGTTTAGATGTAATACAAAAAAAATTGGTTGGGTAAGTTCTAACCAAGCCCACGTGGCCGGGGGGCTCAAAATCCGTGATCCACCTCTGACTACAAGCTGCATTTGCTTGTTCAACAATAACTCCAGCATTGAGGGCATTATGTACGGCGACACAGAGATAAGAAGCAAAGCTCTGAGGTGTTTTCCTTCTTCCCGTGAGAGTTAAACCTATTAGTGTGGCATTGTGCCATCTGCTGCGTAATACACTTTGGCTTTGAGATCAACAGCAACATGGCAGTCGTAGAACTTATGACCTGGTCGACAATAATCGCAAGTAGACACACTCCTCATCAAATCGTAAGATCAGTTAAACAATTGCAAGAATGTGAATTTTACAGTTTTTCAGGTAAGCCAAAACTAATTTAACTGATGTAAGTTGTTCAAAAGTTCAAGACCCTAACTCAAAAAACGGAATAACATTGCAAAAAAGAACGCAAGAATGTGTATCTCCACCATTCATGTTGATCACTAAGATTGTTTGAGGCATGCTTGATGTAAATGTTTTTAGAAAGTTATAGGCACGCTGTGCCAAGTGGTGAAGATGGCGTCACGACTGTGCATTTTTGGAAATGTCGCATGCCATCCTTACCCAAAGGTTTTTAATCCGGGGGACGACCTAAAAGATTGATTTATTTTTTCCTTGCTTTGTCAGGCGGGTTTGAGTTTAGATCAGGTTTTATGATGCCGATTCTTATCATCCATGTACCGTATTTTTCAGATTATAAGTCGCTCCAGAGTACACGTCGCACCGGCCGAAAATGCATAATAAAGAATGAAAAAAACATATATACGTCGCACTGGAGTATAAATCGCATTTTGGGGGAAAATTTATTTGATAAAATCCAACAGCAAAAGTAGACATTTGAAAGGCAATTTAAAAGAAATAAAGAATAGTGAACAACAGGCTAAATAAGTGTACGTTATATGATGCATAAATAACCAACGGAGAAGTTGCCTGGTATGTTAACGTAACATATTATGGTAAGAGTCATTCAAATAACCATAACGTATAGAACATGCTATACCTTTACCAAACAATCTGTCACTCCTAATCGCTAAATCCCATGAAATCTTCTTCCTCGATGTCGCTTCTAAACAACTCTGCCAACTCCAAAGGAATGCGCTGCTTCCTCTTGTTGTTTTCTGCTGCATATTTCACTACGTCCAGCTTGTAATCTGCAGTACATGATTTCCTTTTCGGTGCCATTTTTGTTCAGCCCTTCTCAGTTTTTATAAGTTACCGCCAACAATGAAATTATCCATTTTAATAGCTACGGCAGTAGCATATAGCAGTTAGCATTCCATGACCCACAATGCACTTCTGCCATGACCCCCCCCCCCCGAGATCTTATTGGTTGACGTGTGTGTGACGATTGCTGAAATTTTCTTCGTCTCTTCCGCAAATGAGATAAATAATATTATTTGACATTTTACGGCAGGGGTCGGGAACCTTTTTGGCTGAGAGAGCCATGAAAGTCAAATATTTAAAAATGTATTTCCGTGAGAGCCGTACAATTTTTTTATAACACTAAATACAACTAAATGTGTGCATTTTTAAGTAAGACCAACATTGTTTGAGTATAATAAGTCTCTTATTCTTTTTAATAACATTGTTATTCTGAAGGGGCAGCACGGTGTGAGAGGGGTTAGTGCATCTGCCTCACAATACGAAGGTCCTGAGTAGTCCTGGGTTCAATCTCGGGCTCGGGATCTTTCTGTGTAGAGTTTGCATGTTCTCCCCATGACTGCGTGGGTTCCCTCCGGGTACTCCGGCTTCCTCCCACCTCCAAAGACATGCACCTGGGGATAGGTTGATTGGCAACACTAAATTGGCCCTAGTGTGTGAATGTGAGTGTGAATGTTGTCTGTGTTGGCCCTGCGATGAGGTGGCGACTTATCCAGGGTCTACCCCGCCTTGCACCCGATTGTAGCTGAGATAGGCACGAGCGCCCCCCGCGACCCCAAAGGGAAAAAGCGCTTTGACATTATTTCCACATTCACCCATTCACACACGCGTACACACACTGATGGCGGGAGCTGGCATGCAAGGTGCTAACTACGACCCATCAGGAGCAAGGGTGAAGTGTCTTGCTCAAGGACCCAACGGATGGGACTAGGTTAGTAGAAGCTGGGGACAAAACTGTCTATGTCTACACACATTGATTGCCTTCCGCCCGATTGTAGCTGAGATAGGCACCAGCACCCCTCGCGACCCCAAAGGGAATAAGCGGTAAGAAATGGATGGAGGTTATTCTGAAGTTAACCAATAATAAATAAAATACTTCTTACCATTAATGAACAGGTGCGCAAGAAAACGGATTCATGGATTAAGGTGCATGAGAATGTTTTATATTCTGAACGTTATTTTTAACACTGCCTACCAACAGAATTATTCATTACTTATCGTGTTAAGCAATGTCAGCTAAGATTTATCTGAGAGCCAGGTGCAGTCATCAAAAGAGCCAAATCTGGCTCTAGAGCCATAGGTTCCCTACCCCTGCTTTCTGGTAATGTATTAATAATTTCACACATAAGTCGTTCCGGAGTATATGTCGCTCCCCCGGCCAAACTATGAAAAAAAACTGCGATTTATAGTCCGAAAAATATGGTATTAACTATGGTTTGTACTATTGACAGTGTAGCAGCGTAACAGACAATCTTTAAACATGTTTCTTATTCTCTTTTATTACATACAATCGAGTAAAACACTGATAAATGTACACAACTGAAAAAAGATCAAAAACTACTATTTACTACTCATTTAAAATATTAGTTTTTTGCTCTTATAGTCCTCCTGTGACTTACTCCCTGACACGTGAACAATATCTGAATTATTGATTTAATTATTAACCTTGATCATACTGTTACTATGCTATAGCCACACTATCGATACATGGATCGATCCACCCTGTCCCAATATGTACACCTGGCCGCCACACATCAACAGACCACTTTTATGTTATCCTCTCTCTAGAACAAACTATTATAAATCTATTGCTAGCATGCCTTCTTGTCCCCTCCTGCTTCCTATTACTTGGTGTACAACATGCTTATGAGTAAAGCCAGACGGGATCAGCTACTGTGATCAGCATTGAAAGGTTTTAATCGGCATTGACCGAGCACATACCCCCCTGCCCGCCCGCCGCCCCCAACCTCCCCATTGATTTCACTCAAACCATTTTTAAAATAAAAGTGTTAATTTGTACATCTCCTTTGGGACGGACACATGCATGTTTGTGCGAGCGTAATAGAAGCAAGTCAACTTCAGATATAATGCTGGCGATCCCGGAGACCGCATGCGTTTTATCTCAACGGTTGTAAGAGAGGCTGCCAAAGGGGCGATGTGGGTTTGAGCCCCGCTAGGAGAGAGAGAGAGAATACCTAATTGCTCGGCAAAGCTGAGCTGTTTGTTATTAACTGCTATGAACAACAATCATTGCATTCCGCCATCAAAATCGGGGGCCCCCTGAATGGGTGGGGGCCCTGGGCTTTAGCTCAAGTAAGCCCTTGACAACCTGAAGCTCAATTGTCGTGATATTGGTCAGACTGATTAGAGGTGTACTGATAAATAGGTCTGTGTTAACTACCTTCGATTTTAAATTTTGTGATTTTTATCATACATATTTGCCAAGTCGTGATTTAAATTTCAGTGGTTCTCAACCTTTTTTCAGTGATGTACCCACTGTGAACATCTTTTTAATTAAAGTACCCCCTAATCAGAGCAAAGCATTTTTGGTTGAAAAAAAAAAGAGATAAAGAAGTAAAATACAGCACTATGTCCTTAGTTTCTGATTTATTAAATTGTATAATAGTGCAAAGTATTGCTCATTTGTAGTGGTCTTTCTTGAACTATTTGGGGGAAAAAGATATAAAATAACTAAAAACTTGTTGAAAAATTAACAAAGTTAAAGTTAAAGTACCAATGATTGTCACACACACACACACTAAGTGTGATGAAATGTGTCCTCTGCATTTGACCCATCCCCTTTATCACCCCCTGGGAGGTGAGGAGAGCAGTGAGCAGCAGCGGTGCCGCGCCCGGGAATCATTTTTGATGATTTAACCCCCAATTCCGAACCTTGATGCTGAGTGCCAAGCAGGGAGGTAATGGGTCCCATCGGCCGGGATTTGAACTCACAACCTACCAATCTCAGGGCAAACACTCTAACCACTAGGCCACTGAGTAGATGATTCATTCATCCATCCATCTATCCATCCATTTCCTACCGCTTATTCCCTCTGGGATCTTGGTGGGCGCTGGTGCCTATCTGAGCTACAATCGGGCGGAAGGCGGTGCACACCCTGGACAAGTCACCACCTCATCACAGGGCCAACACAGATAGACATACAGACAATATTTACACTCACATTCACACACTAGGGTCCATTTAGTGTTGCCAATCAACCTATCCCCAGGTGCATGTCTTTGGAGGTGGGAGGAAGCCGGAGTACCCGGAGGGAACCCACGCATTAACGGGGAGAACATGCAAACTCCACACAGAAAGATCCCGAGCCCGGGATTGAACCCCAGGCTACCCAGGACCTTCGTATTGTGAGGCAGACGCACTAACCCCTCATCCACCGTGAAGCCACAAGTGATTCAATTATAAATGAAACTTTCTACACATAGAAGTAATCATCAACTTAAAGTGCCCTCTTTGGGGATTGTAATAGAGATCCTTCTGGATTCATGAACTTAATTCTGAACATTTCTTCACAAAAAATCAATCTCAATCAATATTTATGGAACATGTCCACAAAAAATCTATCTGTCAACACTGAATATTCCATTGTTGCATTTCTTATCACAGTTTATGAACTTTCATTCATATTTTGTTGAAGTATTATTCAATAAATATATTTTTAAAGGATTTTTTAATTGTTGCTATTTTTAGAATATATTTTTTTAAATCTCACGTACCTTCAAGTACCCCCAGGGGTACGCGTACCCCCATTTGAGAACCACTGCTATATTTGGTCAGTTGGGGTTTTTACTCATAACAGCAGATTTTGGTCTTTGATAGATGTCCTCACATACTATAACAATAAGAGCCTGACTCGGTTACGTATTCCGTGTTGCCTAAGACTCATTGATGAAGACAGTAGATGCCAAGTTCCTCCTGAATCTGCACTTGTATTTTAATGAAGCTGAATTTTTAAATTCTCAGGACAATTGATGAGCTGGAAAGTAGTGTAGCAAAGGTAACTCTGTAGAACCGCATCTACATTACAGTAAGGTAACAAAAGACCAATAAATCAACCACATCAGCTGCTGTTCTTGGAGAGAACACTTACACATGTATTTCATTTACAAAACTCAGTTCTGTTTCTTTTTTGAAATGCAACAAACCAAATCAGTTTCCAGCTGCATAAAACTTCTAATGAGCTCGCCTAAAGCTGTGCATTTCACGTAGAAACATCCAGAGATGTCGGCCAAATGTCACATATAATCCAGCCAGAATCTGCTGAGTGAAAACCCAAGCTGAGTAAATTAGGGAACTCTGCCCCTTGTCGCTTTATCACGGCCCAAAGGCCCTTGTTTTGTGTGCTGAATCATTGCCGTGAATGCTTCAAGCTCCGTGGACGGCTGTGGCCTCTAGGCTGTGTCCAATATTTAATCATACAAAATGATTTAAAACCGAGCAGCCTGGCATCACAGTTCGCCAGTCTGTGCATAAAAGCATTTGTCTTGAGACAAAAAAAAAATGAAATTGACTAATGTGGACTACACTGCCCTGCTGGCTTTGCCTAGGAAAGCCAGAGCTGATAAATATGCACAAAAACAAGACGACCATGCATCAGTGTTTCCCACAGAACCTCCCTACAGTACAGTATATGATCCATTTTGTTGTCCAGAGAATGCATGGCACAATCGATGGACTAGCCGGAACAGTAGTAAGTCTAGTACGGACCTTTGCAGGGGAAGGGGTTTTGTGTTCGAGACTAAGGAGGATGCCTACTGTGTGTAGTTCCTTGCAAGGCTGAACTGAAACCATAAAATGTACCTGGCCATTTTTTTATTCTATTTAAACATTTTTAATTTTTTGTCCTGTCCAGCTTCTCAGACAAATCAAATAGTTGATGTAGATGCCCATATTTGCTATACATATTCAATTTACAAAGGAGACGTGTGGGATACTTCTCTTGTTGCCTTTTTTGTATTCAACTTTATTACGTGTATTTATATTATCATTTGGTGCAGCCGGGACAGAGCAGGAGGGGATAAAAAGAGAGAAAAAAGGAAGACACAGGGGGAAATTGTGGGGACAAAAGGGGCATAAGACAGAGAGACAAAAAACAACAACAGCAAACACAACAATAACAACAATAGAGCAACATCAGCAAATATGATATGTACACATATGATGGTAAAAGTGATAGCAAAAAAAGAAGTTAGCGAACTAAATAATAATACAGAAATGACAATGAGCATATTTACACTACAAATGGAGCAATACAAATACCAATAGAAATAGTGCTATTGATAGTGAACAGTACCAAAAATTTGCCTCTATCATCAATAATACAATTGTTCAAATGCAAAAATACGTATATGTAATAATAACTAGAGATACAAAAGAAAGCAGATAAATGGAGGGGAAAAAAGAGAAGCCAGCTATATTAACCTTGTAGATTGTTATAGTAACACTAGGTTAAACTTATGTTTGATGAAACGTGATTGTATGTATGTATATGTACTTGTACAAACCCCGTTTCCATATGAGTTGGGAAATTGTGTTGGATGTAAATATAAACGGGATACAATTATTTGCAAATCCTTTTCAACCCATATTTAGTTAAATGCACTACCACGACAACATATTTGATGTTCAAACTCATAAACATTATTTTTTTTGCAAATAATAATTAACTTAGAATTTCATGGCTGCAACATGTGCCAAAGTAGTTGGAAAAGGGCATGTTCACCACTGTGTTACATCACCTTTTCTTTTAACAACACTCACTAAACAATTGGGAACTGAGGAAACTAATTGTTGAAGCTTTGAAAGTGGAATTCTTTCTCATTCTTGTTTAACGTAGAGCTTCAGTCGTTTAAGAGTCCGGGGTCTCCGCTGTCGTATTTTATGCTTCATAATGCGCCACATATTTTCCATGGGAGACAGGTCTGGACTGCAGGCGGGCCAGGAAAGTACCCGCACTCTTTTACTACCAAACCACGCTGTTGTAACACGTGGCTTGGCATTGTCTTGCTGAAATAAGCAGGGGCCTCCATGATAACGTTGCTTGGATGGCAGCATATGTTGTTCCAAAACCTGTATGGACCTTTCAGCATTAATGCTGCCTTCACAGATGTGTAAGTTACCCATGCCTTGGGCACTAATACACCCCCAAACCATCACAGATGCTGGCTTTTGAACTTTGCGCCTACAACAATCCGGATGGTTATTTTCCTCTTTGTTCCGGAGGACACCACGTCCACAGTTTCCAAATATAATTTGAAATGTGGACTCGTCAGACCACAGAACACTTTTCCACTTTGCATCAGTCCATCTTAGATGAGCTCAGGCCCGGCAAAGCCAGCGGCGAAACTTGGTGTTGTCGATAAATGGGTTTTGCTTTGCTAGGCAGAGTTTTAACTTACACTTACAGATGTAGCAACCAACTGTAGTTACTGGCAGTGGTTTTATGAAGTATTCCTGAGCCCATGTGGTGGATATCCTTTACACACTGATGTCGGTGTTTGATGCAGTACCGCCTGAGGGATCAAACGTCCGTAATATCATCTCTTTCGTGCAGTGATTTCTCCAAAAAGTATCAAAATACATTTTGGTACTGGTACCGGCACTGAAATATTGGTTTCCGTACCACACTAATAACGAGTGGACAAATCTACTATGATGACCTTGATCTGATCTTTGTGTGTTAAGAAACAAGTTGCAATGCCATATATTGTACAACAAGTTGTATTCACACAGACATTTCATTTTATTTTATAGAACGTATAGGCAGAGCAAAATCTAATTATAGTGATCTAACTTTTTCTGTAGCGGGCCACCACAAATAAATGAATGCATATAAAACACTGCCGTGCAGAAAAGCATAAGTTTTTGCCCTGGCGATGAAAATGAAAAATGCTTGTAGGAGAGAAGCCATCGTATAAGGATATTTTGTAACACAATAACCAGATATATAGTGTGTACTGTATTGACATCTATGACAGCCGCATAATCATATAGCAGCATGAACTCTCGTTTAAACGCTGCATGTAATGAAAGTGCAATGAAAGCACAACACACATAAACATGGCACACACAGGCACCCTGGGCCGAGGGCTTGGCAGAGCAGAGTAGATAGATTAGTGTAATAGCCTCGGCCAAGGCAATCATCTCCCCACTGTGGAGCGTCAAATGCTGGCTGCGACATTCAGCTCAGGCACAAAGAAATTAGTCACAATGACTAGGTCAGTGTGGACAAATTCACCCTTCTAGCAGTTTAGTCAATGAATGATCTGTTTTGTTACCCAAAAATATAAATTTGCCTGAAACAGTTTTTCAAATTTTTTTTTTATGAAGTTACCATGAACTAGCGCCATATATGTTAGGGATGTGAGTTGGGCAACTCACAATTAGAGTGCATTATTGGAGTAACAATTCGATGTACAGTACACCCCTAGTATCTGGTACTATAGTCTATTACCACTGTATATATTGGTAAGGTTTGAACGTTAACAAAAGTGATTCGTGTTCATACTTGCCAACCTTTAGACCTCGAATTTCGGGAGGTGGGGGGTGGGGGCCGTGGTCGGGGGTGGGGCGGAGGCGTGGTTTGGGGATGTGTTTGGGGCGGGAGGCGTGGTTAAGAGGGGAGGAGTATATTTGCAGCCAATTCACCAATATATATATATATATATATATATATATATATATATATATATATATATATATATATATATATATATATATATAAAAGAAATAGTTGAATTTCAGACGGCACCTATCAAATACACAGTAATAAAAACACAGTTGTTCTACTAACTGTATTGTGCTTGCTGGTTACTAAAAAAAACAACCACACCCACCTTTCACTATGTGAGCAATGTCACTTCCGAGTTTCCAGAAGATGGCGCCAGTTTCTGCTTTGGCCTGCCGTCTCTCGCTGTCAACTCTGTTCGTTTTTGTGTTGTTTGCGTCTATTTTCGTCTCTGTCAGCTCACTGCTTGTGTATGACCGCCAAACACTGTTGGATCTTTGCCCCTCTCCCACTGATATGATCAACTTCGACGTTAGTTTTTCGACGTCCCAGTCAGCTTTTTCACCTGGCCGTATTCCTGACTTCCTTTCCCGCCTCGTGGCTCCTCTCCCCCGCCACCTGCGGGCTGTGTGTCGGGCCCCACCTGGATTAGCTGCGCCCTTGGACGTGCTGGCCCCCGCCAGGTTCGGTCTTGTGAACGCAAGATCTTTGACGAACAAAACGTTTATCCTAAAGGATTTCTTCACTTCCCGCACACTTGACTTCCTCTATGTGACAGAAACATGGCTGAGAGCCGGTGAGTCCACCCCTCTTAATGAACTTCTGCCTCCAGAGTGTTCCTACTTTAATTCTCCACGGTCGTCCGGTCGAAAAGGAGGAGGATTAGCAGTCGTTTTTAAAAATGACTTTAAATGCTGTCAGATCCGCCTGCAATCCTCCTTTTCAAGGTTCGATCTGTGCATGTTTTAGCTGGAGGGGGCGTGGCCTCCAACTTCGGCTAAATTTCGGGAGATTTTCGGGAGAAAATTTCTTCCGGGAGGTTTTCGGGAGAGGCGCTGAATTTCGGGAGTCTCTCGGAAAATCCGGGAGGGTTGGCAAGTATGTTTATGTTTATTTGGCCGTTGGTATGTTAGCAGGGCACTTCTTGCTTTACAGAGGATGATGTTGCAACAGGATTATTTTGGGATTCTGAGGCCAAAGAACTGGTCGAATCAGACTCCCAACAGCAAATTCTCACAAACGAGTGAAAGTGTTTTTGTTTGTCCCTCAGTAACTCTCCGGTTTATGGAGAACATAGTACATTAATCTTGGAGAGGACAAAATGCCATAATGACTCAAAACAGTGGAAAGTAAAACTCCATCTCCATCTTCTTCCGCTTATCCGAGGTCGGGTCGCGGGGGCAGCAGCTTAAGCAGGGAAGCCCACACTTTCCTCTCCCCAGCCTCTTTGTCCTGCTCTTCCCGGGGAATCCCGAGGCGTTCCCAGGCCCAGACATAGTCTTCCCAACATGTCCTGGGTTTTCCCCGTGGCCTCATATCGGTCGGACGTGCCTGACGTGCCCGGGTGGCATCTTGACCAGATGCCAGAACCACCTCATCTGGCTCCTCTCCATGTGGAGAAACAGCAGCTTTACTTTGATCTCCTCCCGGATGGCAGAGCTTCTCACCCTGTCTCTCAGGGAGAGCTCCGCGACCGGGCGGAGGAAACTAATTTCGGCCGTTTGTACCCGTGATCTTGTCCTTTCGGTCATAACCCAAAGCTCATGGCCATAGGTGAGGATGGGAACGTAGATCGACCGGTAAATTGAGAGCTTTGCCTTCCGGCTCAGCTCTTTCTTCACAAATAAATTCCTACAAGGGATGATCCCGTTGCCCAGATCATGTTTTATTTTAGTTTGACTCCCTCATTTCTGTTTCAGCACGCCTGGGTTTGTATTTTTCTTGGTTAACATGGTTGCTGATTATTTTCACCTGTCTCTGATTAGTGTTCGGGACGCTCACCTGCTCCCGGGCACTAATCAGAGAGCTATGTATTCCTGCTTTTTGCAACACTCAGTCTGGCTGTCTTGTTTGCTCAATGCAACAAGTTACGTGTGTTTACCTTTTGATTCCTGAGCTAAGCGTTGCCATTTGTTTGCTTGTTTGCCATGCTAAGCTGTTCCTTTAGCTTACCATCGGCACGCTTCCTTTATTTGTGTATTCCTGTCTGACTGATTTATGGTAAATAAATCATTGTCTTACCTGCACGGTGCCTCCAGAGTTCCATCTGCATCCTTTGAAAATGATCCGCGTTGTAACAGTAACGTAAGTAATATTGATGAATCGCGGTTAAAACATTACTATTACAATTTAAAATGATCGTAAAACTGTGATTGATAACCATAAACTCACCGACTGGTTATAGGCTACTGCTCATTTACTAAAGGAGCAAGCTTGCTTGCTACATGCTTTTTAGCTTAAATGCTAACATTATGGACTTTCCCCATTACAAACACCATACCCTAATCTAAATTTGTACAATAGGGTTGTTCTGACCTGTTATCGGCATGGCTCATAAGTATCGAATAATAGCCTCCGATGTTAGCAGTCGATCCCTCTCCTAAAATGATGTCAAGCGTGCAGAGCCCACATGATCACAAGAATAGCCAAGTACTAGCAGCAAGTAGTAGCACTTGACTTATTGTAATAATAAAATGGTTTATTGAGATTATAATAAAACAGTAATACAAGATCTTATATGTCTTATAATTAGAAATGTCCAATAATGGCTTTTTTACCGATATCTGATATTCCGATATTGTCCAACTCTTTAATCACTGATTCCGATATCAACACATTATAGTGCTTAATTTTGTTGTGATGGATGCATTAAACAATTTAACAAGGTTTTTCAATATAAAACAACTCAAGTTATGGAAAAAATGCCAACATGGTACTGCCATATTTATTATTGAAGTCACAAAGTGCATAATTGTTGTTTTAACATGCCTCAAAACAGCAGCTTTGAATTTCGGACATGCTCTCCTTGAGAGAGCATATGGAGGTTGAGGTGGGCGTGGTTAAGGTGGAGCTGGGGTGTTTTGGGTTGTGTATGTTGTAGTGTCCCGGAAGAGTTAGTGCTGCAAGGGGTTCCGGGCATTTGTACTGTTGTGTTTATGTTGCGTTACGGTGCGGATGTTCTCCCGAAATGTGTTTGTCATTCTTGTTTGGTCTGGTTTCACAGTGTGACGCATATTGTGCTGAAAATTTGAATTTTCGTGAAGGAACTCTCCTGAAGGAATAAATAAAGTACTATCTAATCTAATCCATTCTAATATTTGTAACAGTGGTAAAGTTGTTCATACGGCCACCCTCTGTGTGACCTGTATGGCTGTTGACCTAGTATGCTTTGCATTCACTTGTGTGTGTGAAAAGCGTAGATATTATGTGATTGGGCCGGCACGCAAATGCAGTGCCTTTAAGGTACGCCCCCAATATTGCTGTCTGGGTGGAAATCGGGAGAAATTCAGGAGACTGGTTGAAATTCGGGAGTCTCCTGGGAAATTTGGGAGGGTTGGCAAGTATGATTGGGAGATGCAACTGCTCTGTACTTCTCCCTATGTCCGTGTACCACAACATACAGCGGCGTTTTAAAAAGTCATAAATTTTACTTTTTGAAACCGGTACCGATAATTTCCGATATTAAATTTTAAAGCATTTATCGGACTGCCGATATTATCGGACATCTCTACTTATAATACATACTGACCAATGTTGGACTGATTTTCTAGCAGCTTTTATTCACAAAATGTATCAATTATGTTTTTATGTCTTTCCCTTACTGTACGGGAAATGAACTTAAAGTATTTCTCCTTCAAGCGTTTGTCTTATTGCCAGTCAAGATGTAAAATCTTCAATGATATTAATTATGGTCTTTAAAAAGTCTTGTTGGAACCTGTCGAGACTTTGACTACAAAATACATAACACATGTCAGTATGATTTGATTTGTGTATAGAAGTCACATATTTATATACACACAAAGGAAGTTTAAAGCCGTAGCAATATAATGAGAATTACTATAACTGAACTACTCCAATGGCATCTGTGCGAATGTGGACTTGTAAGAGCAGATGACTTTTGCTGCTGCTGCTAATCTTGGGAGCGAGATAGATGAAAACATCAAGAACAGCACAGGGGAAAACAGTCATGGTCAGCTCAGTGTTCAGAAGGTCCTTTTAGTATTCATGGGATCACAAGGATGGTCACAGAGAGACACACACACTCTCTCTTACAGCCCTGTGGTAGAATTCCACAGAGGGCAATCTGGGTGCATTGGCTATGTTGTAATACTAACCACTAAACCTTAACACGTCGTCTAACTCTAAACCAGATACTTCCCCTGGCCAGAGCATTTCTTCACACAGTTCAGTAGCACTCAGGGCCAAGAACTGCGAATTAGCCCTCTCTGCTTTTAATGAGGAATTTCATTAGCATTTTAATGAGGAAATCCAGGGAAGCTGACAGGCCATTTCAAAGAAACCGAAGGACAAATGGGCAAATTGTGACATTAAAAGGTATCCGATGAAAAATAATTACATTTCTAGCAAAGAAACTAAAACTAATGTGAAACTTACAGCTTTTGTTTTCCTTTGCTATATAACAGGGGTCGGCAACCCGCGGCTCCGGAGCCGCATGTGGCTCAGCTGCATAATCGCCAACCCCCCAGATTGTTACGGGAGGATTTCGGATTTCGGTGCCTCACCCGGACCTCACCCGGCCGGGGTCAACATTATCCGATTTTCACTCGGACTACAATATTGAGGGCGTGCCGTGATGGCTTTACTTTTAACGTCCTCTACAACATGTCATCGCGCCCGCCTTTACGCCATGCTGTCTGCGGGCCGGCCGGTCGCATGCATTTCATTACTTCTATCGTCACATGTACGAGATTGCAAGGCATACTGGGTGATACAGGTTACACTGAAGGTTGTGATACAAACAACTTTAAGACTCTTACTAATATGCGCCCTTCTGTGAACCCACACCAAACCAGAATGACATACACATTTCGGGAGAACATCCTCTTGCTACGTTTCCAGGCTATATTATACACCCCTGCGCCCCTAACCCCACCCACCTCAACCGAGGCACGGAGGGGGTGGGGCGGGGCTTGGTGCTAGCGGGGTGTATGATATAGTCAGGAAGGGTAATTGATGCAAAGGATTCTGGGCATTTGTTGTGATGCGTTTATGTTGTGTTACTGTAAGGATGTTCTCCCGAAATATGTTTGTTATTCTTGTTTGGTGTGGGTTCACAGTGTGGCGAATATTAGTAAGAGTGTTAAAGTTGTTTATATCACAACCTTCAGTGTAACCTGTATCACCCAATATGCCTTGCAATCTCGTACGTGTATCTGCGGAAGCCACACACAACATGTTACTGGACTGTAGAGATGCGCGGTTTGCGGTCTCATCCGCGGAGTCCGCGGATAAACCGCGGGTCGGACGGTTGACATGAAGAAAAAATAGATTTTAATTAGATTCGGGCGGTTGGCGGTTGAACCATCCGGAAATATTTGATATGTATGGTTTTGTGATCGGTATCCTTTGCCATTCAAAGTGCCATTTAAGACCCGTGTCATAAAGCGAAGAAAACAATAAGAGACGCTATTATTCTCCTGAATGAGCTCCTGAATGACTGCCGGTAGACACCCAGATAATAAGTATTAGGGCGTGTTATGAAGCCATTGGCTTTGTCACCTACTATAACATGTACAATCTGCTTGTCAGTCCAGCATCATGTTGTGTGTGGCTTCCGCAGCAACACGCACACGACTGCAAGGCATACTGGGTGACACAGAGTACACGAATGGTTGTGATATAAACAATTTTAACACTCTTAGTAATATGCGCCACACTGTGAAGCCACACCAATGAAGAACGACAAACACATTTCGGGAGAACATCCTCACAGAAACACAACATAAACGCAACACAAAAAATACCCATAATCCTTTGTATTCATTACACTTCCTGACTATTTTATACACCCCGCTAGCAGCAAACCCCCCAACCCCCTGCGTCGGTAAGGTGGGCAGGGTTGGGGGCGCAGGGTTGTAAAATATATTCAGGGTGTGTCATGAATACAAAGGATTATGGGTATTTCTTGTGTTGCGTTTATGTTGTGTTACTGTGAGGATGTTCTCCCGAAATGTGTTGTCAATCTTGTTGGGTGTGGCTTCACAGCGTGGCGCATATTAGTAAGTGTTAAAGTTGTTTATATCACAACCATCAGTGTACTCTGTATCACCCAGTATGCCTTTCAATCTTGAACGTGTAATTGTGGAAGCTGCACACAACATCTTGCCGGACTAACAATCGGTTCGTACATGTTGTTGAAGGTGTCTAAGGCAATGGCTTCACAGCACGCACATATTCTTGTAATCAGGATGAACACTATTGGATAATTGCGGGAATGTTAGCGGCTCCAATTGTAATTGTTATTTTGTGAAACAGGTATAAATAGCTCTGTGAGTGGTAAAGACGGACAACCCTGATGTATTTCAGCGGGCGGTTGGCGGGTGGGTACGGTCCTGATAAAATGTTGGTTCGGGTGTACGGCGGGTGGATGACGACTTTGGAGATGCGGATGATTAAATGGCCTATCCGCACATTTCTACTGGACTGGCAAGCTGTTTATACATGTTGTAGAATGCGTCAAAGGCAACGGCTTCATAGCACGCCCTTATTATTGTTATCTAGGTGACCACTAGCAGATATTTGCGAGAATGGTTGCGGCTCCCATTGTCTTCTTTATTTTGTGAAACGGTCAAAATGGCTCTTTGAGTGGTAAAGGTTGCCGACCCCTGCTATATAACAATGAACTAAACGTAGAAACTGTGACCAAATAAACAAAATGAATGTTGACTGAGATTATGCATTTCTTTTCCGTGACAGAATGATCCCTCCATCCAGCCAGAGCTTCCTGGTCAACAACCTGGCAGCGGGAAGCCAGTACAACCTATGTGTGCTCGCCATCTACGACGACATCATCACCTCCCTGACTGCAACCCGCGTGGTCGGCTGCGTGCAGTTCACCACAGAGTCGGAGTACATGAGGTGCCATTTCATGCAGTCCCAGTTCCTCGGCGGGACTATGATCATCATCATTGGAGGGATTATAGTGGCTTCTGTGCTCGTGTTCATAATCATCTTGATGATACGGTATAAGGTGGGTATGGCTGTGCGTCTCCATCTGTTTAAAAAGCATGTCAAATATGTGGTTCGATACTGCTGCCATTGCACTATACTCTCCGCTTTCACTCAAACGCGTCACATTCCCTTTCCAGTACCTGTTGTGTTTGCTTAAAGGCCTACTGAAATGAGATTTTCTTATTCAAACGGGGATAGCAGGTCCATTCTTTGTGTCATACTTGATCATTTCGCGATATTGCCATAAAGTTTGCAACTTTTGGTGCTGATAAAAAAGCCTTGCCTTTACCGGAAGTCTCCTCACGTCCTCACATTGTTTATAATGGGAGCCTCCAGCAGCAAGAGCTATTCGGACCGAGAAAACGACAATTTCCCCATTAATTTGAGCGAGGATGAAAGATTTCTGGATTATGATATTGATAGCGAAGGACTAGAAAAAAAAAAAAATTTAAAAAAAAAAAGGCAATTGCATTGGGACGGATTCAGATGTTTTTGACACATTTACTAGGATAATTCTGGGAAATCCCTTATCTTTCTATTGTGTTGCTAGTGTTTTAGTGAGTTTAATAGTACCTGATAGTCGGAGGGGTGTGTCCATGGGTGTCTTGAGGCCAGTGTCTGAGGGAAGTCACGGCAGATACAAGGACGGCGCAAACTCCACAGATCTCCAGTAAGAGGCGACTTTTTAACACAATTTTCTCACCGAAACCTGCCGGTTGACAAGTGGTCGGGAACCATGTTCGCTTGACCGCTCTGATCCATAGTAAAGCTTCACTTCCGGGAATTTTAAACAAGGAATCACCATGTGTTTGTGTGGCTAAAGGCTAAAGCTTCCCATCTCCATCTTTCTACTTTGACTTCTCCAATATTAATTGAACAAATTTCAAAAGATTCAGCAACACAGATGTCCAGAATACTGTTTAATTGCGCGATGAAAAGAGACGACTTTTAGCCGCAAATAGTGCTCCGCTAATATTTCCTGACAATCCGTGACGTCACGCGCATGCGTCATCAACAGGATACTTTGCACAAAATTTAAAATTGCAATTTAGTAAACTAAAAAGGCCGTATTGGCATGTGTTGCAATGTTAATATTTCATCATTGATATATAAACTATCAGACTGCGTAGTCGGTAGTAGTGGGTGAAAGTCTGATAGTTTATATATCAATGATGAAATCTTAACATTGCAACACATGCCAAAACGGCCAGGTTAGTTTACTAAATTGCAATTCTAAATTTCGGGCGAAGTATCCTGTTGAAAACCTCGCGGTATGATGACGTCACGGATTGTAGCGGACATTTGGATCCAGCACCAATCCCAGCTATAAGTGGTCTGCTTTAATCACATAATTACACAGTATTCTGGACATCTGTGTAGCTGAATCTTTTGCAATTTGTTCAATGAATTATGGAGATGTCAAAGAAGAAAGACGTAGGTGGGGAGTGGTGAATTGCGGCCGCCTTTAGCCACACAAACACAGCCGGCATTTCCTTGTTTACATTCGGCTTTTACCGTAGACATGAGCGGAGAGTTTGCATCGTTCGCCACCGACCGTCTGATGCTTACTCCGTGGAGGGAAAAAAATAAAAAATCTCAGCACGGCTGCCTTGCCTTGTCGAGAAACGTGGCTTCCCTCGGAGGCACTGGCGGTCACTACACCCGTGGCCACACCCCTCCGACTTTCAAGTACGACCATATAATCTCACTAAAACACTAGTAACAAAATAAGCAGATAAGGGATTTTCCAGAATTATCCTAGTAAATGTGTCTAATAACATCTGAACCGCCCCCACTGCCGTCGTCTTTTTTTTTGTAGTCCTTCACTGTCACTTTCCTCATCCACAAATCTTTCATCCTCGCTCAAATTAATGAGGAAATCGTCACTTTATCGTTCCAAATCGCTCTCGCTGCTGGTGGCCATGATTGTAAACAATGTGAGGATGTAAGGAGCCCTACAACCCGTGACGTCACGCGCACGTTGTCTGCTACTTCTGGTACAGGCAAGGCTTTTTTATTAGCGACCAAAAGTTGCGAACTTAGTCGTGGATGTTCTCTACTAAATCCTTTCAGCAAAAATGTGGCAATATAGAGAAATGATCAAGTATGACACATGGAATGGACCTGCTATCCCCGTTTAAATAAGAAAATCTCATTTCAGTAGGCCTTTAATGTATCTAGTTTCCATAATAAGGTGTTTTCAAACTGGGTCAAAATAATCAACATCTGCACCTTGAGGAAGGGTAGTCTTCTGTTGGGGTCGTGCTACCCCTAGACGACTGCATTCCCGCATGCTCAATAGCTCAATCTGCCCATGAGTGGAATCAGAGTTTTCCTTCTGGCTCCTCAGCCTGACCCATCCAGCCTGCAACCATTTTCATTGGGATGGCAGAGAATCATTTGCTTTTTTTCGGGTCACCTGCACCTAGGGATGGGTACCAAATTCAGTACCTATTCAGTAAATTTGGTCGGCACCTAAAATGAAACGGGACTATATTTCTATACCTTTGTTGAAAATGACGTCACATCCGGTTGCAGAATTGTCACCGGTTCAAGCATTTGGCAGGTAAACAAGCACTCAAATCGGACTAAGTCGGACTGTCTCCTGGTAATGTTACAATTTCCAATGCCAACGAAACAAGATTGCCTGATGAGCACTTGAAAGTACAGTAAGGCTTCATTTGTTGAAGTGCTCTAGCGTGACGCGAACATTTTAAAAGCTATAGATCTACTGCTGATTAGCACAATACATGTAGATTTTACCACCTCTAAATTTGGTAAGGAACACTACAACTAAGATAAAAGTGAACGTGAACATTTTCCACCTTAGCAGAATGAACTACTTGAGGAACGACTCACAATGAGTCCACCCCGTATTTTAATTTCTGCACTTATACACACATTTTAATTTTCCTGAGGGAACTCTCCTGAAGGAATCAATAAAGTACTATCTATCAACATAGCATACTCCCTAGTTTCGATGGTGACGAGAGGTGCCAGGTATGAGTTGGAGCGAAAGTAGATGTGTGTTTGTGTGTGTGCATTAGCTCAAAAATACACACACTTACAACAACTTTCGGTTTCGTTGGACTGAATCCTATGCAACTCCGCTTGAAAGGGGTAGCAAAATGGACAAAAGCATGCGAGCAGCGGGACCATCTGGAGAGAATGTGCCAGACTTTGTAGACTCTGGTCTTCTCTTCTGCGCTAGTACCAGTGATTGTACTTACTCCATTTGTAGAATAAATTGTTAAACCTTAATTTTAGTCTCGTTGTTTTATTTAGACAATCGCTAGAACAAAATAACCTCGGAGGACTTTGCCTTTAAAAACTTAAAAAGGCGAAGCCCCAACAAATGCAAGTTAAAATCCAACAGATGTGAAAGTACAAAACTTTTAGTACAAACACTTTGTAGGGTTCAACAAAAGACCAGACTGTCACATTCTACTAAAAGGGAAAGATTATTACGACCTGGCTGCGGCAACACATCGTAGCCTATACACTACTGCCATCGGAACTTCCGGGACAAGGATTAAAAGTGACATGTGTTGTGGAGTTGAAAGGGGAAAGGAAAGTTCTCAGGAAAAGAGCACGGCACGGAGATTCAGCCTTTTGTACAAGAAAGTGGCATTTTGTGAAATAAAAAAAGACAAAGAGACGGCACACCACAGAGATAGTACGCGGTGTTGACGTTATGTATTTTGTGGGTAATTACTTGACGGGCAGCCGTGACTTCCACCTTGTTTTAAAGAAATTGTCTACTGATCTCTAGTCTCGCGCGACACCTTGTCAATGTATCTACATTGTTTCTCGTCTCCAGTTTTGTAAGTAACGTAACAAGCTTGTGACTCTTCATACGGACAACCCTGGCTCTCGTGTCTTTTTAAAGACAAAAACCATCAGCTGTTTTGGAGATCAGCGTGATAACTGGTTTATGTGTCAACACTCGATTAACCACCCTACTCAGTGGCCTTGTGGTTAGAGTGTCCGCCCTGAGATCGGTAGGTCGGGAGTTCAAAGCCCAGCCGAGTCATACCAAAGACTATAAAAAATGGTACCCATTACCTCCCTGCTTGGCACTCAGCATCAATGGTTGGAATGGGGGGTTAAATCACCATAAATGATTTGTGGGTGCCCTCTGCTCCCCTCACCTTCCAGGGGGTGAACACGGGGATGGATCAAATTCAGAGGACAAATTTTGCCACAGCTAGTGTGTGTGTGTGACAATCATTTGTACTTTAACTTTAACTTTAACCTAAAGATTCAAAATTGAACCATATCGACGATTGAGGGGGCTAAAACTGGCGCAGTCGAACTGGCCACTCCTCGAACCGAGTATCCGGTCGCATCGTTTTATCGTTAACAACCCTAACACTGACCAGTAGAGGAGAATTTTTACGTATGATTTCCTGATAATTGGAATAAACCCTGTAGTCACATTCCTAAAAAGGGGAACTGCCATAGTAGTCTGCCAGTCCACAGCTCCAGTCCCCAACTCGGCTTTGTCTATTAAAGGTGGGTCATTGGGATTGAAGTCTTCCATCCACCGTCCAACTCCTGTAGACACGACACTGCTTGTCCTTTCTAAAGCGTCGTATGATTGTCCTAGTATCTCTTCGCGGCCAGATGCGAAATAATAATCCATGTCCTTAATAAAATCCTCTTAAAATGAAGTTTTTTCTTCACCGACCATTGAGGCAGAGGTTTAAATTGAAGACCACACAAACGGAAAGCTCTGCCAAACATTTACAGCACACCTTCACTATGTGCTTTGGTGTACTGGGTCTCCACAGCATTCTTCCCTACTATCTAATCCAACTCCTCACTAGGGTTTGGTACCGAGTATCGATTGGAACCGGGACTAACTTTCCGATTCTCCCAGAATCGTTCAAAAGTTTAAATTTCGATTCCTAGTTTCGATACCCAGTCCGCCGACCGGAAAAAAAGAATAAGTCTGCCGACCCGGAAGAAGAAGCCGCTGAACACCAAGGAAAAAGCGCCTACCGCCGGAAGTGTTAGCACAGCCGAGTCAGTCAAGCATGGATAGCGGGCGTCGACGGTCCAAAGTGTGGCTTTATTTTACTAAAAAAAATGAAATATCGGCGAAATGTAACACGTGCGACAGGACTGTTTCGTGCTTAAGAGGGTGCACGTCGAACATGATGAAGCACCTCCGAGTTCATGGAGTACAAATAAATGCGTGCCCGTCTTCGACAGGAGACACTATCCGTCCAGAACGATCACGCATTCTACCTGAGAAGGCGGATATGGTCATTTTCCTAAACAAGAACTGTCTCTGATTTTATAATGTACCTGCTGCTGATCTGGACTGGGTTTTGCAAGTTGTTTCTTATTGTTTATTTGCTTTTCTGCACCAGGTTAGCCCATTAGTGGGAGAACGATAACATGTTTAAGTACCTGCAGCATATCACACTTGTGTGTAAATGTGTTTTCATGAGGTTTCCTGCAGCATCATACACTTATGTGTAAGTGTGTTTTCAAGAGGTTTTCAAAAATAAAGCTCTCCTGATGAAAGTGTACCCCTGTGAAAATGTATTCATCATTTATAATATTTATATTCAAGTTCATCCATCCATCCATCCATTTTCTGCCGCTTATTCCCGTTCATATATTTGATATTTCAATTCTAGTTGAAAACAGCCCTGTGAGGAATTTATAGTAAAGTTCATAAAAAGTTAATAGAATTAAAATTGATGGAGAATGTCGGACTATTTCAATCAGAAAGACTATAGGTTAGCTAGCTCCTTTAAAATATCCTAAACTTTTTTTTTGACCCTGCCTTTTTTTTTTTTTTAAAGAAAGAATCGGAATCGAGAATCGTCAGGAATCGGAATCGAAACAAAGAATCGGAATGGTTTGAATTCAAACAATACCCAACCCCACCTAATTTTTGGACATATTGTATTTTGTACATAAAGATGGACAATTCCATATAATAGCCTATCAGAGAGGTCATTGGGTCTTCTTTCTTCTCCTCTGTCGTCCGGTTTTTCGGGGCCTGCTAGTGGTAGTGGATTTTCGTTTCATGCGGCGGCTTTTTCCTTTTTGATGGCCGAGTCGATACTCTTAGTAATTTTAGTGAGGGTGAGTCCATAACGCTTGACTGAATAATTGGGTGAGAACGTTTGATTTTATTGTGTGTAATTTCTTCGGACCACAGTGACCTGTCTGCAATTTCATTGGTCTGATGTGACGAGTCTAAATTTCTTGACGTCCCGTTAAAAAAAAAATCCATGCAACTTTCTATAAACCCCGTGGAAAAAGAAACGGTTTATATCCCGGAAATTACGTTTACAGCTTAACCCCTCTCTTTACCTAAATGTCCAAGTCATATGGTCGCAGGTCTGAGGATGGGACTACAAAGTGGTTGATAGACCTGCAATTTAAGGGTGTCCTAGGGCCAGGTGCACATATTTATCCACATTTGTATTCTTAAACATGGTGTTTGATTGCAACTTTCAAGTATACTCTTGAGTCTCCTAGTGGAGCAACTCCATCCATCCAAACTGTTATTTGGTACATAGGCCAGAACTACAGTCAGAGCCAGTTCCTTGGACCCCCTTTTTTGTTTGATGGGAAAATTCCACAATGTGTTATATCAATAAGCACATACGTGCCTGAGCTGTGAATGGAAGCTCCGACCCCTTCCTTTTGACACCTGAGACCCTCCCCCATATCAAGGTATTGGTTCACGATGGAATCGGTTTTATTTCACTTCATGTGGTAAAATAATAATTGGGAATGCTAATCTTGCAAGTGGTAAACTTGAACTTTTGAAAAAAAATGTCTTTGAGAAGGCGTAGTTTCGATCTGTCCCTGCGAGTCATCTCATTCGACAGTGCACACAATGAAGTGTGTGGAGTGTATATTAAGACACCTGTGTGTTTCCCCACTCAGGTGTGTAACCCAGGAGAGGGTGTAAAAGGCATGTCAATGTCGATGACCACCGTTCACTCTCAGACCAACCGGCAGCAGTCCCAGAGATGCAGTGTGACTCCCAGCACCTCCAAGCAAGGCTCAATCGGATTGGACGACTTCTCGGGAGGCTCGAAGAACAGGAGCGGAGGGATGGGCGGAAAAGATGTGACGACGCTTTCGTCCAATTCCTCTCTGCCAGACGGCTCCACCGCCATGTCTGTTCTCAGCCAGCAATGGACACCGGCTGAGGAGCCCGGTGCCGAGCGAGTTCACTCCGCCGTCTCCTCGCCCACCGCCACCAGCTCGCTGAGCAGACCCAAGCGGAAGCCGGCGCTGGCTAAACCAGGCTCAACTTGTTCAAACACGTCGGCCGGCGCGGAAAACCTCCCCTGTTTGTCCCCTCGCTCCTCCTCCACTACTTCGTCCCTACTTCCCACGCCTTCCACCCCTCTTGATACCCTCAACACCAACCGCAACAACTCCACCTCGTTTAACCAAGCTCTGCCTCCTCCCGCCGCCAGTCCCAACGTTCGCTACCGAGAAACCCCCATACTGCGCCGAGCTCCGCGCGCCCACGCCTCCGCCGCCGCTAAGTACCAGACTCTCCCAGTGGAGGAGGGCGGGCGGAGCAGGGCGAGGAGGAGGTACTCGCTCAGCGAGGGAGGCTCCAAGACACTCTCGTCCCATAGAGGGCTTGCAGGAGCACCAAGGTTAGGACGCATAGTGCGGGACAAAAGGAGTCAATCCATGAGCGGGATGCTTCTCTCCAAAGAAGGGGATGGAGACTCCAGTAGAGGGCGCTGTGATTCGGACTGGATCTTGGAAAGCACAGTTTGAACTAAAACCAGAGAAAAATCACACACTCTTATATATTTTCATCTGTTATTTTGGGAGTTTTGACTTGACACCGGTGTGCGTGTGTGTGTGTGTGTGTGTGTGTGTGTGTGTTGTTTCTATTTAGTGTGAGCATATTTGTGTCCATGTTGTTTTGCTAAGGATGCGCGGCTGAGTGTGCAGTTGTCCATATTTGTTTTTTCTCAACGTCATCACCTTTCACCGCGATTCTCCGGTTTCTACTCTGACAGTCTGGAGCAAGTGGGTTATCTTGCCTGGTCTGGTCCTCAGCTCGTCTCGTCGGTTCCACTTTATAGCACAAGAAGAAAAGAAGACAATGGGCTCGTCACCTCATTTCCCCGGTACTTACCCACTCCGTCTGCAAATAACACAAAAAAGGGAATTCTTGCTTGGGAAACAAACAAAAAGTCCCGTCCAAGAACTACGGACAGTCACACCCCGACAGGAAGTGTGTCGACAGACAGCAGCAGGTGCCTTCTTTTGCACAAAGACACTCTTTAATTGGAAGTGGATCTCCAAGATGCTCCACTGAGCAAAGAGCGGACATTCAGAGGAAGACAAAGTTTTCACACATAGCCTTTCTTCCCTACCTGAGGGATAACGGTGACAAAGACACATGACCAGGTGGCGACTTTATGGACCTCATATGAAAGGGATATTTTTTAAAAGGGAAGAATATAAAAAAAATAAATCAATAAAAAAAAGCTTTTCACTGACATTGGTATACTACAGGTTGGTCACAAA
Source organism: Nerophis ophidion (assembly GCF_033978795.1). NCBI lineage: Eukaryota > Metazoa > Chordata > Actinopteri > Syngnathiformes > Syngnathidae > Nerophis > Nerophis ophidion. Next base: position 63,307,526 of record NC_084613.1, on the reverse strand, counting down.
GCTCATGTACAGAAAAAGACAACATGTACTGTGTTGTTATGTTGTGTCAAATAAAACAGGTTTGATTTCAAAAAAGGTAATTGGAGTCATTACAGATCATGTGTTTTTTGGGGGGGTTTTCAATCCATAAGCAAGTTATGAAATGTTTCAAGGTCAGAATTACTCATCTTTTTATGCTTGCTGCCAATGTATTAGAAGTAGCAAGTAGCTACCTGGCCTTTTCATCCCCTCCTAGAAGATCATTGTTGAGCCTCGAACAAAGAAAAACACGACGCAGACTCTGGTTTCAAGTGCGCCCTTGAACATTGTTAGAACTGAATGAAAGTTCCGCGCAAAGGCCGGAACGTGTAAAAAAGTGCCGTTTTTTTTTAAAGGGGAACATTTTCACCAGACCTATGTAAGCGTCAATATATACCTTGATGTTGCAGAAAAAAGACCATATATTTTTTTAACCGATTTCCGAACACTAAATGGGTGAATTTTGGCGAATTAAACACCTTTCTATTTATCGCTCTCGGAGCGATGACGTCAGAACGTGACATCACCGAGGTAATACAGCCGCCATTTTTATTTTCAACACATTGCAAACACCGGGTCTCAGCTCTGTTATTTTCCGTTTTTCGACTATTTTTTGTAACCTTGGAGACATCATGCGTCGTCGGTGTGTTGTCGGAGGGTGTAACAACACTAACAGGGAGGAATTCAAGTTGCACCACTGGCTCGAAGATGCCAAAGTGTCTGCCGCCAGATCCCCATTGAATGTGCCGGAGTATCTCCACATTTTACCGGCGATGACAGACATGGCACAGAGATGTATGGATAACCTGCAGATGCATTTGCTATCGATAAAGTTAACGAAATCACAAAGGTGAGTTTTGTTGATGTTGACTGCCAGCTAATCGATGCTAACATGCTACGATAATCGCTGCTAACATGCTATTTACCAGCGGTGCTAAAGCAGACATGGCACAGAGATGTATGGATAACCTGCAGATGCATTTGCAACCATATTAAGTTTCCTTCCACCCACATTTAATGCGAAAAAAACACTTACCAATCGACTGATTTAAGTTGCTCCAGTGTCACAAGATGCGAAAGTCCTGATTTTTGTGTCCACACATTTTACCGGCGATGCTAACGCAGCTATTCAGCCATGCTATGGCTATGATTAGCGTCAATAACTATTCGCTCAATAGCTTCAATTTCTTTTTCAATACTTTCATACTCCAACCATCTGTTTCAATACATGCGTAATCTGTTAAATCGCTTAAGCCGCTGAAATCCGAGTCTGAATCCGAGCTATTGTCGCTTTATTTTGCTGTGGTATTCGCCATTGTTTGTTTACATTGGCAACACTGTATGACGTCACAGGAAAATGAACAGTGGCTTCGCAGAGAGCGAAAAAAATGCCCTTTAAAGCTTTTTTTAGGGATATTCCGGGACCGGTAAAATTTTTAAAAAAATTTCCAAAAAATACAACAAGCCACTGGGAACTGATTTTTATTGTTTTTAACCCTTTTGAAAGTGTGATAATGTTCCCCTTTAAATGTCTATTATTGTGTGAACACGCGGGCATTCCAGACTGCTGGGAATTAAAAAAATATTCAAAAAAACGTGGCCGCCATCATCGATTCCCAGTACTTTATAGACAAGAAATCGGAAAACTAGTATTTACATTTGAGAAACGTCCTGATCCGATTTTGGTACTGGCTATATCACGGTAATTCTCAAACTGTAGTACAGGGGCTTCATCTAATTGTGTGCCAAAGAGTCACTTAATTATTACCGCATTTTTCGGATTATAAGTCGCAGTTTTTTTCATAGTTTGGCCATGAGTGACTTATGTGTGAAATTATTAACACATTACCGTAAAATATTAAATAATAATAAATAATTAAAAATTAAATAAATAATAAAATAATTTAATTTGCGGAAAAGACAAAGAAAATGTCAGCAATCGTCTCATACACGTCAACCAATAATAATTTGGTGGGGGAGGGTCATGGCAGAAGTGCATTGTGGGGCATGGAATGCTAACTGCTAACTGCTATATGCTACTGCCGTAGCTATTAAAATAGATCATTTCATCGTTGGCGGTAATTTATAAAAACTGAGAAGGGCGGAACAAAAATGGCACCGAAAAGGAAATCATGTACTGCAGATTACAAGCTGGACGTAGTGAAATATGCAGCAGAAAACGACAAGAGGAAGCGGCGCATACCTTTGGAGTTGGCAGAGTTGTTTAGAAGCGACATCGAGGAAGAAGATTTCATGGGATTTATCGATTAGGAGTGACAGATTGTTTGGTAAACGTATAGCATGTTCTATATGTTATAGTTATTTGAATGACTCTTACCATAATATGTTACGTTAACATACCAGGCACCTTCTCAGTTGGTTATTTATGCGTCATATAACGTATAATTATTCCGACTGTTGTTCACTATTCTTTATTTATTTTAAATTGCCTTTCAAATGTCTATTCTTGGTGTTGGGTTTTATCAAATAAATTTCCCCCTAAAATGCGACTTATACTCCAGTGCGACGTATATACGTTTTTTTTTCTTCTTTATTATGCATTTTCGGCCGGTGTGACGTATACTCCGGAGCAGTGGTTCTTAACCTGGGTTTGATCGAACCCTAGGGGTTCGGTGAGTCGGCCTCAGGGGTTCGGCGGAGGTCAAAACAGACCCGACTCATCGTGTAAATACAAACTTCTCCCTATCGGCGTATTATGGATACCCTCAAACAATGTTCCCTCTATGCGTGAGCAAACGCAAAACCTCCTTGAGCATTCAGTGGAGCACAGGTGAGTACACCTGTCCCAAACCTGACTAAGTAACAAATGCAATGTTTTATTATTATAATCAAATGACAGCTCTCATTTCCATGACATTATTTTCTAATATAAGTGTTTAGGCCCACTTTAATGACAATAACAAAAAATATTGTTTTTCATGACCTGTGTACTAGTATTGTATGTCTGGGTGGAAAATGTAGAAAAGTAACAGACTTTGCTGTGAAAATATATTTTATTTGATCATTTATCATTTACAATGACCTGAACTGGTCTCTCAAAGGCAACAGCAGAAGTCACACTGATTTGCAGGTGTGCAATTTGTTGTGAGTTCATGCACTGTGTTGGTTTTGTTCTTTGAACAAGGTGATGTTCATTCACACTTCATTTAACTTTGCCTTGAATTTGATTAAAAAATTGCGTTTTTATTTTTCACTAAAGAAGGGTTCGGTGAATGCGCATATGAAACTGGTGGGGTTCGGTACCTCCAACAAGGTTAAGAACCACTGCTCTGCAGCAATTTATAATCCGAAAAATACGGTAATTATATTTTAACAGAGTGTCACTGTTCAAACTGTGCATGTTACAGTGGCTGAAAATATAAATTAGTCTTGTCAAATAACACATCTGCCTTGTTTTTAATGAATACTTACACCTAATATGCTACTGTATTTTAACATGGCTTATTTTGGATCTTTTTAGAGGGCCAACTGTTTTCTGAGGTGGAACCACTGGTCGATCGATCCGATATCAAGAAAAAATAAATAAAAGTATCGCGTGATCAGCTTGCATCTACAATCTCCAATACAAGCAGTCCCATCCATCCATCCATCCAATTTTCTACCGCTTATTCCCTTTTGGGGTCGTGGGGGGCGCTGGCACCTATCTCAGCTATCTATCCATCCATTTTCTACCGCTTATTCTCTTTCGGGGTCGCGGGGGGCGCTGGCACCTATCTCAGCTAGTTACATCTAAATGTCCTCCAATTATCAATCACACACAATTGGTCTTTTCTTGTATTTTAGTGAAGTCATTTACAAAAGGTAAACATGGAAGACTATAGGCTCCTAGTAAGCACCCAAGCTAGACATATCTAATAAGTGTCTTCAATTGAATTCCTCAATATAAACAAGTATCAAAAATGTTTAGTTACATATTACTTACAGATACACAGTCTCGAAGGCAGAAGCCTATTAGAAAGTAGACGGTAACAAACGTGAACTCATCATTCACGTCATGAGCTTTACCCCAGAGGCGTCAGAAGTCTGGCCATTTGTGGCACACAACTTTTTTTTTTATTGGCCTGCAATTATCTTAACAGACAAACTAAACATGTCTCGGGTTTGAACATCGCACAAAAGAAAAAGTACCCAGAAACCAGAATGTCCAGTTATTTGGACACTAGTGGAACATATAAGGGTTAGGTTTGGACTTAGACTTAGACAAACTTTAAAGGGGAACATTATCACCAGACCTATGTAAGCGTCAATATATACCTTGATGTTGCAGAAAAAAGACCATATATTTTTTTAACCGATTTCCGAACTCTAAATGGGTGAATTTTGGCGAATTAAACGCCTTTCTATTTATCGCTCTCAGAGCGATGACGTCAGAACGTGACGTCACCTAAAGCCGCCATTTTCTCAAACACATTACAAACACCGAGTCTCAGCTCTGTCATTTTCTGTTTTTTCGACTATTTTCTGGAACCTTGGAGACATCATGCCTCGTCGGTGTGTTGTCGGAGGGTGTAACACTAGCAGGGAGGGATTCAAGTTGCACCACTGGCCTAAAGATGCGAAAGTGGCAAGAAATTGGACGAAATTTGTTCAAAATACGAGGGTGTGGGGAAAGCCGACGAAATGGTCAGTCGTTTGTTCCGCACACTTTACCGACGAAAGCTATGCTACTACAGAAATGGCAAGATTGTGTGGATATCCTGCGACACTCAAAGCAGATGCATTTCGAACGATAAAGTCAAAGAAATCTTCCGCCAGACCCCCATTGAATGTGCCGGAGTGTCTGCACATTTTACAGGCGATGCTGAAGCAGATATGGCACAGAGATGTATGGATAACCTGCAGATGCATTTCCAACGATAAAGTCAAAGAAATCTGCCGCCAGACCCCCATCGAATGTGCCGGAGTGTCTGCACATTTTACCGGCAGTGCTAAGACAGACATGGCACAGAGATGTATTGATAACCTGCAGATGCATTTCCAACGATAAAGTCAACTAAATCAAAAAAGTGAGTATTGTTGATGTTGTTGACTTATGTGCTAATCAGACATATTTGTTCGCGGCATGACTGCCAGCTAATCGATGCTAACATGCTATTTAGGCTAGCTGTATGTACATTTGAAACTATATTTACATCCAGCGTTTCCCTCCATCCTCATTTAATGCCAAACAAACACCAATCGATGGATTTAAGTTGATCCAGTGTCACAAGATGCAAAACTTTCGATCATTGGTCTGCACATTTTACCGGCGATGCTAAGGCAAACATGGCCGAATAGCGTCAATAGCTATTCGCTCAATAGCTTCAGTTTCTTCTTCAATTTCGTTTTCGCTATCCGCCTCCATACTCCAACCATCCGTTTCAATACTTGCGTAATCTGTTGACTCGCTTAAACCGCTGAAATCCGAGTCTGAATCTAAAATAATCTCGCTTTATCTTGCTGTGCTATCCGTATTGGCATCACTGGATGACATCACAGGAAAATGGACGATGGCTTCACAGATAGCGAAAATCAGGCTCTTCAAAGCTTTTTTTTAGGGATATTCCGTGATGGGTAAAATTTTGAAAAAAAATTCAAAAAATAATATAGGCCACTGGGAACTGTTTTTTATTGGTTTTAACCCTTCTGAAATTGTGATAATGTTCCCCTTTAATGATCCACGAGGGAAATTGTTCCACACAGTAGCTCAGTTACAAAGGATGGAAAGATGGAAAGGACCATGCAGGAATAAAATAGACTAATAAAATATAACATATAGACGTAATATTTACATAATATATGTACAGTATAGGATATATACTGATAAATTATATTACATGTTTATATCATACATACAATATATAACAATAACTATTATAACATAACAATAATCTTTACATAATATATGTACAGTATATGATAAATATTGATACGTATGTTTATATCATATGGACAATATATAAAAATTACCACATAAAATATTACAGTATCTGTAACAACTGCAGCATAAAATAGAGAGTAAATCCAGCAAAAAACAGACATTATAAACAAAGAGAAATAAGTAACATAGAAGGTGTCAGGTAATAGACATCACTAATAAGCAATAATTCTGAGGTAATTGAGGGAAGACTCTTAGTTAATGGCTTACTGGTTGTATTATACAATAAGGCATTGATAAGTACTTAATAATGACTAATTAAGAGCCAGTATGTTACTAATTTGCATGTTAATAAGCCACTAATAATGGTGAATATGTTCCCCATAGCAGCACGGAGGAGGAGGGGTTACTGCGTCTGCCTCACAATACGAAGGTCCTGAGTTCAATCCCGGGCTCGAAATCTTTCTGTGTGGAGTTTGCATGTTCTCTCCGTGACTGCGTGGGTTCCCTCCGGGTACTCCAGCTCCCTCCTACCTCCAAAGACATGCACCTGGGGATAGGTTGATTGGCAACACTAAATTGGCCCTAGTGTGTGAATGTTGTCTGTCTATCTGTGTTGGTCCTGCGATGAGGTGGCGACTTGTCCAGGGTGTACACCGCCTTCCGCCCGATTGTAGCTGAGATAGGCACCAGCGTCCCCCGCAACCCCAGAGGGAATAAGCGGTCGAAAATGGATGAATGGATGTTCCCCATACTAAAGTACTACCTAGGGGTGTAATGGTACGTGTATTTGTATTGAAGCGTTTCGGTACGGGGATTTCGGTTCGGTTCGGAGGTGTATCGAACGAGTTCCACACGGACATATTAAGTAGCGCACCGCACGTTGAATTGATTAAAACAGCTTTGTTTTATTAGTTAGCATTGCAACTTTTTCTAATTTACATTTAGCCTTTAAGCTTTTTTTTCCATTTTTGAATTGATTTACGTGGACCCCGACTTAAACAAGTTGAAAAACTTATTGGGGTGTTACCATTTAGTGGTCAATTTGTGACGTTTGGTGGACATAGCGATGCCGGATTTGTTCTTCCGTGGATGCGTCGGGCAAGAACACAGCGTAAGGTAAGAAATAAAGGATTTATTTGACTAATAAAAGGCTAAAAACAAAAATACTGGTGCTAGGCAGAAAAGGCAAACAAAAGACGCTAGCATGGAAGCTAGGGAAACAAACAGATACACTAACACTTGGCACAAAGGCACAAAAAGGGAAAACAAAACAACTAGCATGAGAACTAGGATTAAATAAAGCGTATCGTGAAAGCTAGCGAGTAAGAGCATGGAAAACAGTCGTCATTTGTTGCATGAGAGCAAATTAGGAACCAAGGACGAAATAACAAAAGGGGCAGGCTTAAATAAGGCAATCATCAAGTGGAACAGCTGTGCGTGGAAAACAAGGGGCAGGTGAAAACTAATGAGCAACCATAGTAACAGACTCAACAAGGAACTAAGGCAAACATTGGCAGACTATATTACAAAATGGAACAAAACACGAATATGGAATAATCCGAGCAGTGTATCATAACACTATTGTACGGAATAAGTACTGTACTGTGCAATCTACTAATAAAAGTTTCAATCAATCAAATACAAAAATAACACACGGTATGCTAGCAGCGACCGGGTTACGATAGACTGACCATACCTCCTCTTTTCACCGGATATGTCCTCTTTTGCGGGGCTGTCCGGGTGGAGTTTCTCAAATGCCTCAAATGTCCGGCCTTTTGAGTTAGGGTTGCGTGTATTTTCAATGTACGTTCATGGTTAAGAAGAGGTTAAAAACAAAACAATTTGTGCACGCAGCAACCTTCGTGAGGGAGGGGCAGAGATAAAGAGAGCGAGAGAGTTATGATAAACGTGCATGCTCTGCTTTTTACCCATAGATTTATCAGATTTTATTTTTTATTATTTATAGCCGGCGTGTCAAAAGTGTGCCGCGGAGGCCATTTGCGGCCCACAGCTAATGTTTTAAATGCCCACGGCACATTATAAAAATACTATTAAAATAAACAAAAACATAAACAAAAATGGAAAAAAAAGCTTAAAGGCTAAATGTAAATTAGAAAAAGTTGCAATGCTAACTAATAAAACAAAGCTGTTTTTTTCTTTCAAACTGTCATTGCTCAAAACATAATATTGAATCAATATCATTGTTATTATGAATTATTGACCTATCCAAGTTTCCGATTACTTCACATCAAATATTCCATCCATCCATCCATCCATCATCTTCCGCTTATCCGAGGTCGGATCGCGGGGGCAGCAGCCTAAGCAGGGTAGCCCAGACTTCCCTCTCCCCAGCCACTTCGTCTAGCTCTTCCCGGGGGATCCCGAGGCGTTCCCAGGCCAGCCGGGAGACATAGTCTTCCCAACATGTCCTGGGTCTTCCCCGTGGCCTCCTACCAGCTGGACGTGCCCTAAACACCTCCCTAGGGAGGCGTTCGGGTGGCATCCTGACCAGATGCCCGAACCACCTCATCTGGCTCCTCTCGATGTGGAGGAGCAGCAGCTTTACTTTGAGTTCCTCCCGGATGGCAGAGCTTCTCACCCTATCTCTAAGGGAGAGCCCCGCCACACGGCGGAGGAAACTCATTTCGGCCGCTTGTACCCGTGATCTTATCCCTTCGGTCATGACCCAAAGCTCATCACCATAGGTGAGGATGGGAACATAGATCAATCGGTAAATTGAGAGCTTTGCCTTCCGGCTCAGCTCCTTCTTCACCACAACAGATCGATACAACGTTCGCATTACTGAAGACGCCGCACCGATCCGCCTGTCGATCTCATGATCCACTCTTCCCCCACTCGTGAACAAGACTCTTAGGTACTTGAACTCCTCCACTTGGGGCAGGGTCTCCTCCCCAACCCGGAGATGGCACTCCACCCTTTTCCGGGCGAGAACCATGGACTCGGACTTGGAGGTACTGATTCTCATTCCGGTCGCTTCACACTCGGCTGCGAACCGATCCAGCGAGAGCTGAAGATCCCGGCCAGATGAAGCCATCAGGACCACATCAAATATTCCACTAAGCAAAATATTTTTGGTGGGAGATTTTTCAAATTTGGTAAATAAATAACCCCAAAAATTATATTTTGTTGTTTTCTTACTGTACCGAAAATGAACCGAACCGTGACCTCTAAACCGAGGTACGTACCGAACCGAAATTTTTGTGTACCGTTACACCCTTAGTGTTACCACTTTCGGTAATTCAGTACAATACAACAACCTTTTCACAAAAGAATTTCGCGCAGAAGGAAACCCCAGATCATCCACAGGAGAGTCATCGCCAGCTTCAACAAATCACTCAGTCTGGACACGTCATTGCTGACCTTTTTTCATTTATTTATTTTTTTCATTTCGCAACCGTGTTCCAACTTCAGGAGTCCTAATCTACCCTCATCCCAGCCAGCAAGTGCACGCTGCATTAAAAGCAAGAGATTCACAACCCTCCCCCCTCAAACAAATCACCAGCCATCAGCAGCCTGCTGGTCTCTCTGGCTTCAAATTTCATCAGTTGACGACGCCGATGAATGTTTAAACAGCAACCTTGAGTCACTACAGAACAACGCCAGATGACACTGAAAACAAATGTTCTCTTTCTTCAAGATGTGTTAGAGTTACAGTACTTTGCCTCCACACACACACACACACACACACACAAAGACACACACACACACACAAAGACACATTTTTAATGTTTTTATTTTTCTCTCTGGCACTCATCGAGGGTGGACGCTCCCCTTTCCTCTCCCTTATCTCTCCTGCTTGCTTCTTTGTTTTGTATTGTCTTAACTTTCTTGAAGCCTCTTTTTGCACTGCTCTCCAAATCCAAACATTGGAACTATTTAACTGGCCTCAACAAAATTGACAAGATCTTGGGTTCGGGGGAACCTGCTGTCGTGACGAAGCGGTTGTCGCTGGACACACGACGGACTCTTGGGAGAAGAAGGAGTGCCGCCTGCCTGGCGACCCTTTTCTGTCGAGGACGTGAAGATATCCACCTATTCGGAATTATGACAACAGGACATGTGCTGATTGGAGTAAGCGTTGCTCTGGTTTGTCGACAAATTGGAAGTTGCTGGCAGTCTTCAAAGTACCCCACAGCCGCCACAAATGATTGGAGGATGCGGGAAAAACTGTGGATTACATCAGACTGTCTACCCCGCAGTTTTGAGGACAAGTCATAGACAATTTAGAGCAGGGGTGCCCATTACGTCGATCGCGATCGACTGGTCGATCTCGGAGGGTGTGTCAGTCGATCTCAAGCCAGGCATTAAAAAATATACATAAAAATGAGCAATCATCAATCATACCAAGACTTCACTTTCGTCAGTTGTTTGACATTCTCGGCACCCGAGGATCTTGTGAGATGACGCTGGCTGCTGCAAGCTCATATTTAAGGAAAAAATCACTAACAGGGCGGACGCAGAGAAACACATTTTATTTCTAGAGACTCCGTACCTACTGTCAAAACTCTAAAGACCGACAGCACAGTTCCTGTCTTCACCATAAAATACCTGTTTCATCCTGCCTGTGCTAACAAAATAAGAGTCTCAGAAAGCTAGCGTGCACAAGCTAGCAAGCTACGGAGTTTGATGCCAATGTATTTCTCCCCCGCCCTCAGCGACCGCTTTCTCAATTGCTTGCCCACCCGCACACTCACTGACGTCACTCACCTGCTGCCAGACATTAAAGGGCCACACACATATGCTACTCTCATAACAAAGTGTTTAAAAACGAGTATGCAAGTTGGACAAATGAGATGCCAAATCCAACCACTTTCATGTTGTATTGGACAGAAAGGAGGACTTTTTTTTTCCTCCATTTGAAAATGCGGATGTTATCAGCACCACTGTCTAATTCCAATCAATGCAAGTCATCAGAATCAAATACACCAACTTATATTCTTGTCTTCAAGAAAGAAAGGAATCTATGTGTGTTAAACATGCTTGTATTATCATTAAACACCATTAACTTGTTAACAAAAATGTCTCTTTCATAAATAAATAAATATAAATTATAGATAGGAATGAGGTAGATCTCCTCGACTTGGTCAATTGAAAAGTAGCTCGCCTGCAGAAAAAATGTGAGCGCCCCTGATTTAGAGTGAAAAGCAAATTTTATTTTCACCCGCATAAAAATCATTCTAACTTGGATTGTTTCCCTGGCTTTGAGACTCTCCCGAAGGACAGTGCAGCGAAGACACAACAAACACCCTTCTTGTCTTTCATGGACACACACCTGTTGTTGTTGACTTTGGATTAGCAACTGCAATACATCAAGGCCGCGGAACAGAGACACACTACGGGCTTACACACACACACACACACACACATCCACAAAAATATACGCCACACATACACACCCCATCCCCCCCAACTCAATGCCCTCGACGCAAATCCCATAGGGGTGATGAATGGATGGTCAGCGCCTGAGAGCTGCGGCCTACCACCATGACCTTGAACTACCTTCCCTCTGTTGCTAGATATCTCGAGATGTATGTTGTAATATGTATATTTGCTTTGCTATGGAGGTTTTTTCCCACTCCAGACTGGGCCCCCTTAGGAGAACAGTCTGGATTTTATTTTTTTTACTCATCCTTCCCCAGCGTTAACCTTTTTCTTATCTTTTACGGGGCGCGTTATGGCGACCCATCAGCGTTCTTGTTCTGTAACCCTGTACACTGTTTGTTTGTCTAATCTTGAACAGGTTTGTGCTGAAAATAAAGTTTCGTTGTACTTGTGCAATGACAATAAAGACTTATCCTATCCTATCCTATCCTACACACACACACACACTGACCTTCCTCTGCCTCCCTTTAGCTGTAAATGCCCGACGGTAAGAGGCTTTGCAGAAGCACCTCGTATAGCTCTAACTTCCAGGTCTTATTCTACCGCATTTCTTCATTCTCCACATGAACGATTTCAAGATTCTGTCATATGGATCACAACTTGCATCCATTTCGGAATTATAAGGACCTACAGCATGGTACCATACGCATTACATGTTATTGTAACGCAAGTTTTGCCAAGGACTAAAGGCCATGCAATATTCATGACTGGGGATTACAACTTTGCAGGGAGCTCTAAAGGAAGCCATCGGATCAGGCTGGGGTGAACATTCAGCGGAGTGAAGTGGCAGGTGTGCCGGTGAGAGTGGAAAAAGAGAAGACAAACGTTGAATACGTCAAAAGAATGTGAGAGAGAAAATATGATGCTGTAGATTATGATTCATTGGGAGTCCATTATGAAGTCTCCTGTGAGACGTTTTAAGGAAAGACAAGGCAAGTTTCTTTCTAGAGGACACTACTAGAATTAAAATCAGATCATACAATCATCATAGAAGCACGCATAATCCAAATTAAAAGCAAAGAGTGTCCATACAAATATGAAGATCCGTAGCCCGGATCGTGTTTTGTTTAAGTTTAGTTCCATTTAGTTCCATAAAGTTAAAGTTAAAGTACCACTGATAGTCACACACACACTAGGTGTGGTGAAATTACCCTCTGCATTTAAAGGGGAACATTATCACAATTGCAGAAGGGTTAAAACCAATAAAAATCAGTTCCCAGTGGCTAATTTTATTTTTCGAAGTTTTTTTCAAAATTTTACTCATCATGGAATATCCTGAAAAAAGGTTTTAAAGTGCCTGATTTTCGCTATCTGTGTATCTGTCCCCCCCCCCCCCCCCCCCCCTTTTCCTGTGACGTCACTGCGAGACGCCAATACAAACAAACATGGCAGATAGAACAGAAAGATATAGCGACATTAGCTCGGATTCAGACTCGGATTTCAGTGGTTTAAGCGATTCAACAGATTACGCATGTATTGAAACGGACGGTTGGAGTGTGGAGGCAGATAGTGAAAACGAAAATTGAAGAAAAAACTGAAGCTATTGAGCCAACGAGGACGAATTCGGCGATCGCCTTCTAACCAACGATTGCATCTTTTGACCACTGGAGCAACTTAAATCCGTCGATTGGTAAGTGTTTGTTTGGCATTAAATGGGGGTGGAGGGAAAGGCTGGATACAAATATAGTTTCAAATGTACATACAGCTAGCCTAAATAGCATGTTAGCATCGATTAGCTGGCATTCATGCTGTGACCAAATATGTCTGATTAGAACATAAGTCAATAACATCAACAAAAGTCACCTTTGTGATTTCGTTGACTTTATCGTTGGAAATACATCTGCTTTGATTGTCGCAGGATATCCACACATCTCTATGCTATCTCTGTCGTAGCATAGCTGTCGTCTGTAAAATGTGCAGAACAAACGAGGGACTTTCGCATCTTTTGACCACTGGTGTACTTGAATCTGTCGATTGGTATGTGTTTGTTTGGCATTAAATGTGGGTGGAGGGAAAGGCTGGATGCAAATATAGCTACAAATGAGGCAAATGATGCAATATGTACATACAGCTAGCCTAAATAGCATGTTAGCATCGATTAGCATGCCGTGACCATTGATATGTCTGATTAGCACACTCCACGTAAGTCAACTTGAAACTTTCTCTGTTCGTGTTGTTACACCCTCTGACAACACACCGACGAGGCATGATGTCTCCAAGATACGGAAAACAGTCGAAAAAAACGGAAAATAACAGAGCTGATTTGACTTGTGTGTGTAATGTGTTTGAGAAAATGGCGGATTGCTTCCCTTTGTAACGTCACGGGTGAAAGGTCATTGCTCCGACAGCGATTGAAAGGCGTTTCAATCGCCAAATTCACCCTTTTAGAGTTCGGAATTTGGTTAAAAAAAACATATGGTCTTTTTTCTGCAACATCAAGGTAAATTGACGCTTACATAGGTCTGGTGATAATGTTCCCCTTTAACCTATCTCCCTTGTCCCACCCCCTGGGAGATGATGCACTGAGCATTTTGGTGATTTAACCCCCAATTCCAACCCTTGATGCTGAGTGCCAAGCAGGGAGGTAATGGGTCCCATTTTTATAGTCTTTGGTATGACTCGGACGGGGTTTGAACTCACGACCTACCGATCTCAGGGCGGACACTCTAACCCAGGGGTCGGGAACCTTTTTGGCTGAGAGAGCCAAAAAGCCAAATAATTTAAAATGTATTTCTCTAAGAGCCATATAATATGTATTTTTTTAACACTGAACAGAACTAAACACGTGCATTTTTAAGTAAGACCAACATATCCAGGGTATAATAGATCTCTTATTATTTGTAATAACATTGTTATTCTGAAGTTAACTGTGGAGGGGGCGTGGCCTGCAGCAAAGCAGGATGTTGCCAGGACCGGCCTCGAAATCAGCGACAGGTGCGTAGATGGCCCACCTGGGCCTTGTTATCTAATCACCTGTCGCTCTGTTATAAGCAGCAGGCAGGAGGAGAAACAGGGTTGGGCCTGGAGCCAGAGCGTGAGTGAGGAGGAAAGAGAAAAAGACAATTGCTGGAAAGCAACTGAGAGAAAAATAAAATAAAACAATATTGTAACCCTAAAACAGGCTCTTGGTGGTCTGAAGAACCCCCAGGAGGGCAAGCCCCACACTAACCAATAATAAATAAATTACTTCTTACCATTAATGCAACTTCTTGAACATAAAAAATACATGAGAATGTTTTATATTTTGAACGTTATATTTAACACTGTGATTACAAGTCGAATTATTCATTACTTATCGTGTTAAGCAATGTCAGCTCAGATTTATCCGAGAGCCAGATGCAGTCATCAAAAGAGCCACATCTGGCTCTAGAGCCATAGGTTCCCTACCCCTGCTCTAACCACAAGGCCACTGAGCAGGTGTGTTTCTTGTTGCCATGGGTGCTGATTATGTCCACCTGCCTCTGATTAGTTAATCAGAGAGCTATTTTTCACTCAGTCTAGCTGTTTTGTTTTGCTTCCAGCATGCAACAAGTTACGTTGATTTCTCGCTTCTCGTTCCTGGGCTAGTTTTTTTGTTAGCTCCCCGTATCGTCCGCCTGTGGCCTTGTGGTTAGAGTGTTCGTCCCGAGACTGGAAGGTCCTGAGTTCATACCAAAGACTATAAAAATGGGACCCATTGCCTCCCTGCTTGGCACTCAGCATCAAGGGTTGGAATTGGGGTTAAATCACCAAAATGATTCCCAAACGCGGGTACCGCTGCTGCTCACTGCTCCCCTCCCCTCCCAGAGGGTGAACATGACAATGGGTCAAATACAGAGGATAATTTCACCACACCTAGTGTGTGTGTGACTCGTTGGGACTTTAACTGTAATTTAACTTTAGTCTTGCCTTGTTATGATAATAAATAATTATTTCTAGCTGCACGCCGCTTCCTGACATCCATCCGCATCTTGGGAAAACGAACAGAGCATAACTATACGTCCCGACCGTAACAAAAAGACTAAATAAAAGTGTTTTCAGGCTGGGTTTGGAAGTTGCCAAGGTTGACGCCTGTCTCACATCTTCTGAAAGATTATTCCAGAATTTAGGAGCTTAAAACTGAAACGCCGTTTTACCATGATTGGTCCTGAACACTCCCTGAGGAGTTTTCTCGGAGCTCAAGATGGTTAATGTGGCTCTGATATGTCAGAGATGTGTTTTGGCACAAGACCAATAAAAAGATTCGTACACAAGGAGAGCTGTTTTGAAACGTATTCTCTAAACAACAGGAAGCCAGTGATCTAAGCACTGGCCTAACATGGTCGTATTTCCTGGTTCTAGTCAGTACTCGAGCAGCAACATTCTGGTTTTACTATAGCTGCTCTACAGCTCTTTTAGAGAGCCCAGTGAGAAAGCCATTATAGTAGTCCGATGGAGACGGAGGCCTGGATTAGTCTTTCTAAGTCTGATTTAGACAATATTCCTCTGATTTTGGCAATGTTTTACAGATGGTATAAAGTTGACGTTGATGTGGCTAATGAGTCCTTTATTATGGATACATTTCTAACCTGATAATTTGTTTCAGGGAGAGGGTTTCAAGATGACTATAAATAGTTTATCTTTGCGTCTGTGGGCCTAAGACCGAGATTTCAGTTTTGTCTGAGCAGAAGAAACACTAATTTGTTTAATGGAGCGGCAAAGTAAATTTAAAAAAAAAAGGTGTATCTTCTCATTAACATCCCGTATGCTTGTGACTTTATGAATTTGTAATCACTGCTTTAAGTGTTTTTTGCGTGCTTAAACCCGAAAGGCACAGGATTTCAACAAATGTAACATAACATGTAAATTAAATGCTTTTGAATATTGACAGCAAGTCATCAGTCTCCCCCAGGAGCTTGAGAGCCTTTTTTGAGAGGCCTAATTTTATACATATTCTTCCCAAGATTTGCAACGGGAAGTTTTTTTATTTTATTGTTTGGTGTTCGTGGCAATCTATTTCGAGTTGAGTTTATACCAAAATGGATACATGGATGATACAGCAGAGGATTGGGAGAATGTCATGTGGTCAGATGAAACCAAAATATAACTTTTTGGTATAAACTCAACTCGTCGTGTTTGGAGGAAGAAGAATATTGAGTTGCATCCCAAGAACACCACACCTACTGTGGAAGCATGGGGGTGGAAACATCATGCTTTGGGGCTGTTTTTCTGCTAAGGGGACAGGACGATTGATCTGTGTTAAGGCCATGTATCGTGAGATTTTGAGCCAAAACCTCCTTCCATCAGTGAGAGCTTTGAATGGTTGACCAAATACTTATTTTCCACCATAATTTACAAAAAACATTTTTAAAACTCCAACAATGTGAATTCCTGGATTTTTTTTCACATTCTGTCTCTCACAGTTGAAGTGTACCTATGATGAAAATTACAGACCTCTGTCATCATTTTAAGTGGGAGAACTTGCACAATCGATGGCTGACTAAATACTTGTTTGCCCCACTGTAACTGTGTAATGACCTATTACTAGTGTAATTGTGCCAAAAATAATCTAGAAAGAACTGAAACTAAGAAACCCGCTGCACGCTACACAGCTGATAAAGAAACTAAAGGAGCATCTGCAAGAAGGAAGAAGCTGAAGCAGTCACAAGGACATTTTAGGACAATTTTAGGGTTTCCTGAGAAACCAAGCCGGCGAGGTTTCCAACGTTTAACTGCTCTAACAGCAAGATATCTGGGCCATTTCGTTCCTGCACACAGCATCTCGGTGAACCACTCAGGGGGGAAAAAAAAAAAGGTTGTGTGATTCATCTCAGGTGGTTTGGCACTGAGTGTAGTTGACCGTACTTGTGCACAGAACACTAGAGTCCTTGTGGTTCGAGTTAGCTGACATCTGTGCATCATGGATGCTTTGTTGTGTCAAACAGTTTGCCAAGATAACCTCGAACACTTAAAGGGGAACATTATCACCAAACCTATGTAAGCGTCAATATATACCTTGATGGTGCAGAAAAAAGACCATATATTTTTTTAACCGATTTCCAAACTCTAAATGGGTGAATTTTGGCGAATTAAACGCCTCTCTGTTTATCGCTCTTTTTGCGATGACATCAGAACGTGACGTCTCCGAGGTAATACAGCCGCAGTTTTCACTTTCAACACATTACAAATACCGGGTCTCAGCTCTGTTATTTTCCGTTTTTTCGACTATTTTTTTGGAACTTTGGAGACATCATGCCTCGTCGGTGTGTTGTCGGAGGGTGTAACAACACTAACAGGGAGGGATTCAAGTTGCACCACTGGCCCGAAGATGCGAAAGTGTCTGCCGCCAGACCCCCATTGAATGTGCCAAAGTGTCTCCACATTTTACCGGCAATGACAGACATGGCACAGAGATGTATGGATAACCTGCAGATGCATTTGCAATGATAAATTCAACGAAATCACAAAGGTGAGTTTTGTTGATGTTGACTTATGTGCTAATCAGACATATTTGGTTGCGGCATGACTGCCAGCTAATCAATGCTAACATGCTACGCTAATCGACGCTAACATGCTATTTACTGGGGGTGCTAAAGCAGACATGGCACAGAGATGTATGGATAACCTGCATTATGCATTTGCAACTATAAAGTCAACGAATTCACAAAGGTGAGTTTTGTTGATGTTGACTGCCAGCTAATCAATGCTAACATGCTACGATAATCGCTGCTAACATGCTATTTACCAGCGGTGCTAAAGCAGACATGGCACAGAGATGTATGGATAACTTGCAGATGCATTTGCAACTATATTACATTTCCTTCCACCCACATTTAATGCGAAAAAAAACTTTACCAATCGAAGGATTTAAGTTTCTCCAGTGTCACGAGATGCGAAAGTCCTGATCGTTTGGTCCGCACATTTTACCGGCGATGCTAACGCAGCTATTCGGCCATGCTATGGCTATGAATAGCGTCAATAGCTATTCGCTCAATAGCTTCAGTTTCTTCTTCAATACTTTCATACTCCAACCATCCGTTTCAATACATGCGTAATCTGTTAAATCGCTTAAGTCGCTGAAATCCGAGTCTGAATCCGAGCTAATGTCGCTATATGTTGCTCTGCTATTCGCCGTTGTTTGTTTACATTGGCAGCACTGTATGATGTCACAGGTATATGGATAATCGCATCGCAAATAGCGAAAATCAAGCACTTTAAAGCTTTTTTGGGGAATATTCGGGGACCGGTAAAATTTTGAAAAAAAATTCAAAAAATACAACAAGCCACTGGGAACTGATTTGTATTGTTTTTAACCCTTTTGAAATTGTGATAATGTTCCCCTTTAAGTGACTGTTTCGGTTTCTGCGCCATCCAAAGATCACAAAGCTTATTCAAAGCTTCTGTCCTTCATAAATGAAACGTGGAAGGTTTTCTACCTATCAGGCATCTTTCCAGTGAAACCTTCCTCGGTTTTTGGTCCAAAGAGTAGGTGACCGTGGTGTTCTCAGGTTCTGGTGTGTTTGTCTCTCTCTCTTAGAGTGTGGCGTGCGGCAGGCTCGAGGGCACACCTGAATCTAATTAATGGTCACACTGTTTAACCGTGCCGGTGCAGCATGTCGGCACCGGAGCTTTGTGGTTTTCCATGTCGTTTGTACGCTCGCAGCTTCATCTGTATTCCACCAACTCTCCGGTAATCCAGGTCTGCCTAGTTTTTCGGCCTTTGCCGAGCGCCCTAGTTTACGTTTTGTAGTCTGTTTTCTTTTTTCTAGGTGTGCTTGTTTTCCCCATCATCGCTTTTTGTTGTCTTTTTTTGTTTTTGTTTGTGTGTTTGTTTTCAATCCAACAAAATAATACACAACAATACCTTAATAATACAAACCCTGTTTCCATATGAGTTGGGAAATTGTGTGAGATGTAAATATAAACGGAATACAATGATTTGCAAATCATTTTCAAGCCATATTCAGTTAAATATGATACAAGGACAACATATTTGATGTTCAAACTGAAAAACATTTTTTTGTTGCAAATGATCATTAACTTTAGAATTTGATGCCATTAACACGTGACAAAGAAGTTGGGTGAGGTGGCAATAGATACTGATGAAGTTGAGGAATGCTCATCAAACACTTATATGGAACATCCCACAGGTGAACAGGCTAATTGGGAACAGGTGGGTGCTATGATTGGGTATAAAAGCAGCTTCCATG
This sequence comes from Nerophis ophidion, assembly GCF_033978795.1. NCBI lineage: Eukaryota > Metazoa > Chordata > Actinopteri > Syngnathiformes > Syngnathidae > Nerophis > Nerophis ophidion. Next base: position 63,288,056 of record NC_084613.1, on the reverse strand, counting down.
AAATTCTAAGTTATTCACAAACAAGGATGGGGTGAGGGTCACCACTTTGTAAGCAAATTGTCGAACAGTTTTAGAAGAACATTTCTCAATGAGCTATTGCAAGGAATTTAGGGATTTTACCATCTACGGTCCATAAAATCATCAAAAGTTTGAGAGAATCTGGAGAAATCACTGCACGTAAGCGATGATAATACGAACCGTTGATCCCTCAGGCGGTACTGCATCAAAAACCGACATCTGTGTGTAAAGGATATCACCACATGGGCTCAGGAACACTTCATAAAGCCACTGTCAGTAACTACAGTTGGTTGCTACATCTGTAAGTGCAAGTTAAAACTCTGCTATGCAAAGCAAAACCCATTGATCAAAAACACCAAGGAACGACGCTGGCTTGGCTGGGCCCAAGCTCATCTAAAATGGACTGATGCAAAGTGGTAAAGTGTTCTGTGGTCTGACGAGTCCACATTTCAAATTATATTTGGAAACTGTGGACGTGGTGCCCTCCAGAACAAAGAGGAAAATAACCATCCGGATATATATTGGCACGAAGTTCAAAAGCCAGCATCTGTGATGGTATGGGAGTGTATAGGTGCCCAAGGCATGGGTAACTTACACATCTGTGAAGGCACCATTAATGCTGAAAGATCCATACAGGTTTTGGAGCAACATATGTTGTCATCCACACAACATTATCATGGACGCCCCTGCTTATTTCAGCAAGAAAATGCCAAGCCATGTGTTACAACAGCGTGGTTTCGTAGTAAAAGAGTGTGGGTACTTTCCTGGCCCGCCTGCAGTTCAGACCTGTCTCCCATCGAAAATGTGTGGCGCATTATAAAGCGTAAAATACAACAGCAAAGACCCCGAACTCTTGAACGACTAAAGCACTACATAAAACAAGAATGAGAAAGAATTCCACTTTCAAAGCTTTAACAATTAGTTTCCTCAGTTCCCAAACGTTTATTGAGTGTTGTTAAAATAAAAAGTAATGTAACACAGTGGTGAACATGCCCTTTCCCAACTACTTCGGCATGTGTTGCAGCCAGGAAATTCTAAGTTAATTATTATTTACAAAAAAAATAAATAAAGTTTATGAGTTTGAACACCAAATATCTTATCTTTGTAGTGCATTCAACCGAATGTGGGTTGAAAAGGATTTGCAAATCATTGTATTCCGTTTATATTTACATCTAACAAAATTTCCCAAGGCTTCACGGTGGCAGAGGGGTTAGTGCGTCTGCCTCACAATACGAAGCTGCTGCAGTCCTGGGTTCAAATCCAGGCTCGGGATCTTTCTGTGTGGAGTTTGCATGTTCTCCCCGTGAATGCGTGGGTTCCCTCCGGGTACTCCGGCTTCCTCCCACTTCCAAAGACATGCACCTGGGGATATGTTGATTGGCAACACTAAATTGGCCCTAGTGTGTGAATGTGAGTGTGAATGTTGTCTGTCTATCTGTGTTGGCCCTGCGATGAGGTGGCGACTTGTCCAGGGTGTACCCTGCCTTCCGCCCGATTGTAGCTGAGATAGGCGCCAGCGCCCCCCGCGACCCCGAAAGGGAATAAGCGGTAGAAAATGGATGGATGGATGGAAAATTTCCCAAATCATATGGAAACGGGGTTTGTATTTATACAATCTCCATCTCTCCTTGGTGGAGTAGTATTTATGTCATCCTCAAGCTCGGGCCCTCTACCAGAGGCCTGGGAGTTTTGAGAGTTCTGCGCAGTATCTTGGCTGTTCTTAAGACTGCGCTCTTCTGAACTGAGGCTTCAGATGTTGTTACTGGGATCTGTTGGAGCCACTCCTTGTTTCTCAGTTTGGGGGTTATTGCTCCGAGCACCCCACTACAATGGGGACCATGCTAACCTTAACATTCCACATCCGAGACATATATATATATATATATATATACATATATATATATACAGTGGGGCAAAAAAGTATTTAGTCAGCCACCGATTGTGCAAGTTCTCCCACATAAAATGATGACAGAGGTCTGTAATTTTCATCATAGGTACACTTCAACTGTGAGAGACAGAATGTGAAAAAAAATCCAGGAATTCACATTGGTGGAGTTTTAAAAATGTTTTTTGTAAATTATGGTGGAAAATAAGTATTTGGTCAACCATTCAAAGCTCTCACTGATGGAAGGAGGTTTTGGCTCAAAATCTCACGATACATGGCCCCATTCATTCTCTCCTTAACATGGATCAGTCGTCCTGTCCCCAAAGCATGATGTTTCCACCCTCATGCTTTACAGTAGGTTTGGTGTTCTTGGGATGCAACTCAGTATTCTTCTTCCTCCAAACACAACGAGTTGAGTTTATACCAAAATGGATACATGGATGATACAGCAGAGGATTGGGAGAATGTCCTGTGGTCAGATGAAACCAAAATAGAACTTTTGTCTCTCACAGTTGAAGTGTACCTATGATGAAAATTACAGACCCCTGACATCATTTTAAATGGGATAACTTGCACAATCGGTGGCTGACTAAATACTTTTTGCCCCACTGTATATATATATATATATATATATATATATGAGTTGGCGACTTGTCCAGGGTGTACACTGCCTTCCGCCCGATTGTAGCTTAGATAGGCACCAGCGCCCCCTGTGACCCCAAAGGGAATACGCGGTAGAAAATGGATGGATGGATGGATGGATATATATGTATATATATATAAATATATATATATATATATATATATGCCAAACAATACAAAAAATGTTTGGTCAAATGTTGGTGTCTTTTTTTTTTAATCCAGCAGATGACGCCCTTATAAAACAGCAACATAGTCTCAGTGCAGTGTCAATACAGCCAGTGAGTGTGCCATATTCTCACTGAGGAGTCTATAAAGAGCATTTTCTTCCAGCAAAGCTAATAAAACACAACTACCACAGCAACACCGACCTGAGCGCCGTTGTCCCACACTTTTAAAAGGTTAACGTATATAATCCTTAACAAATTGCATCTACTCCTTCATGAGTTAAGGAAACATAAACAGATTAACATCTATTATTAATAGGAGTACATGCACTCTGTAAAAAGTTCTGTAAAAGACTGGCGGGAGGGAAATGGTTTCATAAAAATCTGTGAGCAAGGAGTGTTCAGTCCATTCCAGTGCTGCAGGCGGTTTTACCTAATTCCCTCATGACCCTGCAGCTCTGGAAAGGGGGATGGATTGCGAACACAAAAGGCTTCAATAAGTAAGAAGGCCCACCGGGAAGGGGAGGGTGGACACACGTTTTGATTGACAGACAGAGGGAATAAGGGGTGAAAAGATGCATGAATACATGTTTTTTTAAACAGTAGAGAGTGTTATGGAGAGAGTTGTGAATGGCAGAAGAGAGACATTAAATAAAAGGGAAATGTGTTTTGGACCTGGAGAACACTCCTCATGAGAGATCCAGGGAGACAAGGGTAAAAAAAAAAAAAGTTTTTTAGAAAAAAGAGCAAAGGGCAAAATCATCCCTCAGAGGCTTTACAGTAGGCAACATTCACATGGCCTGAAAGGTAAATTGTTCTTGTGATGTTCAGTTTGACATGACAGGAGCACAACCCTGCTGAAATGACACCTGCACCGCCAGCCGGGAAACCAACTCAAACTAGTGGGAAACTATCAGAAGCAGAGATAAAAATTTTTTTAAAAAGAGTAAAAAATTAGATTAGATTAGATTAGATTAGATAGTACTTTATTTATTCCGTCAGGAGAGTTCCTTCAGGAAAATTGCAATTTTCAGCACAATCCCATTCAAGATCAGACAAACATTACAGGGAGACAGAACAGGATCGCTGACGAAATAGACCCTATATTAGAAAAAAAAATTTTTTTTTTTATAAATAACCTAATCAAATTACATGTTTTTGCTTGTGCTTTGCATCGACTCAAATATTAATTTATGATTAATAATATTGTCTGTAGTTAACTCATAATTAATCACAGAAACATAGTTATTTATACTTAACGAGTGTAATTTAGATTGATTGGACACGTTGGGAAGACTATGTCTCCCAGGTGGCCTGGGAACGCCTCGGGATCCCCCGGGAAGAGCTGGACGAAGTGGCTGGGGAGACGAAAGTCTGGGCTTCCCTGCTTAGGCTGCTGCCCCCGTGACCCGACTTCAGATAAACGGAAGAAGATGGATGGATGGATGCATTGGCAACACTAAATTGGCCCTAGTGTGTGAATGTGAGTGTGAATGTAGTCTGTCTATCCGTGTTGGCCCTGCTATGAGGTGGCGACTTGTCCAGGATGTACCCCGCCTTCCGCCTGAATGCAGCTGAGATCGGCTACAGCAACCCCCGTGACCCCAAAAGGGACAAGCAGTAGAAAATGGATGGATGGAGTGTAATTTAGACGGATTATTTTTAACTTTTTAAAACTATAAACATGGGACTGGACAATTTGTCTGCATTAAACCAGTCCTTCCCAAATAGAGGGGAGGGAACATGCTTAATCAATATCATGCAGGATCATGATTCAAGTATCGCTGTGCACTGCAGAATGTAGACAAAATCCTGACTTCCCAATTTTTGTATTATTATATTTTTTTTAAAGATAAGCACAAATTGTTTTATTCATTTTTGTTTTTGTCGGTGAAAAAGTTGTACATTGTGCGACTGAGTTAAGGATGCTGATCAATTTGAATTTGTCATTATTTACTCAGTTTACTTAATTTTACTTTTCACTATCAAATTGATGCACTTTAAATTATTTTTTGTCAAAAACAATCCACGTTCTTTTGTTGTCAGTTGATTTACATGTATTTATATTTTGTTTTCTTTAATGTTAAGGATACAATTTTTTATCAATCAATCAATCAATCAATGTTTACTTATATAGCCCTAAATCACTAGTGTCTCAAAGGGCTGCACAAACCACCACGACATCCTCGGTAGGCCCACATAAGGGCAAGGAAAACTCACACCCAGTGGGACATCGGTGACAATAATGACCCAGTGGGACGTCGGTGACAATAATGACTATGAGAACCTTAGAGAGGAGGAAAGCAATGGATGTCGAGCGGGTCTAACATGATACCGTGAAAGTTCAATCCACAATGGATCCAACACAGTCGCGAGAGTCCAGTCCAAAGCGGATCCAACACAGCAGCGAGAGTCCCGTTCACAGCGGAGCCAGCAGGAAACCAACCCAAGCGGAGGCGGATCAGCAGCGCAGAGATGTCCCCAGCCGATACACAGGCAAGCAGTACATGGCCACCGGATCGGACCGGACCCCCTCCACAGGGGAGAGTGGGACACAGAAGAAAAAGAAAAGAAACAGCAGATCAACTGGTCTAAAAAGGGAGTCTATTTAAAGGCGAGAGTATGCAAATGAGTTTTAAGGTGAGACTTAAATGCTTCTACTGAGGTGGCATCTCGAACTGTTACCGGGAGGGCATTCCAGAGTACTGGAGCCCGAACGGAAAACGCTCTATAGCCCGCAGACTTTTTTTGGGCTTTGGGAATCACTAACAAGCCGGAGTCCTTTGAACGCAGATTTCTTGCCGGGACATATGGTACAATACAATCGGCAAGATAGGATGGAGCTAGACCGTGTAGTATTTTATACGTAAGTAGTAAAACCTTAAAGTCACATCTTAAGTGCACAGGAAGCCAGTGCAGGTGAGCCAGTACAGGCGTAATGTGATCAAACTTTCTTGTTCTTGTCAAAAGTCTAGCAGCCGCATTTTGTACCAACTGTAATCTTTTAATGCTAGACATGGGGAGACCCGAAAATAATACGTTACAGTAGTCGAGGCGAGACGTAACAAACGCATGGATAATGATCTCAGCGTCTTTAGTGGACAGAATGGAGCGAATTTTAGCAATATTACGGAGATGAAAGAAGGCCGTTTTAGTAGCGCTTTTAATGTGTGCCTCAAAGGAGAGAGTTGGGTCGAAGATGATACCCAGATTCTTTACCGTGTCGCCTTGTTTAATTGTTTGGTTGTCAAATGTTAGAGTTGTATTATTAAATAGAGTTCGGTGTCTAGCAGGACCGATAATCAGCATTTCCGTTTTTTTGGCGTTGAGTTGCAAAAAGTTAGCGGACATCCATTGTTTAATTTCATTAAGACACGCCTCCAGCTGACTACAATCCGGCGTGTTGGTCAGCTTTAGGGGCATGTAGAGTTGGGTGTCATCAGCATAACAGTGAAAGCTAACACCGTATTTGCGTATGATGTCACCTAGCGGCAGCATGTAGATGCTGATGAGTGCAGGGCCAAGGACCGAACCCTGGGGAACTCCACACGTTACCTTAACGTAGTCCGAGGTCACATTGCTATGGGAGACACACTGCATCCTATCAGTAAGATAAGAGTTAAACCAAGACAGGGCTAAGTCTGACATACCAATTCGTGTTTTGATACCTTCTAATAAAATATTATGATCGACGGTATCGAAAGCAGCGCTAAGATCGAGGAGCAGCAACATAGATGACACATCAGAATCCATCGTTAGCAATAGATCATTAGTCATTTTTGCGAGGGCTGTCTCCGTGGAGTGATTTGCCCTGAAACCGGATTGAAAGGTTTCACATAGATTGTTAGACGCTAAGTGTTCATTTAACTGCTCCGCAACAATTTTTTCAAGGATTTTTTAAATAAAGGGAAGGTGAGACACCGGTCGGTAGTTTACCATGAGGTCAGGATCGAGGTTAGGTCTTTTAAGAAGAGGATGAATAACCGCTTTTTTGAATGCTAGGGGAACAGTGCCCGAGGAGAGTGATAAGTTTATAATATTTAGCACTGATGGACCTAATAATACAAAGAGCTCCTTGATCAGTTTCCCAGGAAGAGGGTCAAGTAAGCATGTTGTCTGTTTTATTCCATTTACACGTTGTAACAATTCCTCTAATGTTATTTCCTCAAAACGAGAGAAACTATTTTGGAGGGCTGTATCCGCCGTATATACCATCGTATCAGTGTTAATAGAACCCCGTTGTAGCTGGGACGCATTGTCTTTAATCTCCTTTCTAATGACTTCAATTTTCTTACTAAAGAATTGCATAAAGTCATCAGCTGAGTGGGTTGAGCTACTGGAAGGGGTCCCTTGTTGGGTTAGCGATGCTACCGTACTAAACAAAAATTTAGGATCGTTTTTATTACGGTGGATGAGATTTGAGTAATATTTAGCTTTAGCTAAGGTAAGCATGCGTTTATAAGTTATTAAACCATCACTCCATGCTTGATGCTGCACCTCAAGTTTAGTCGTGCGCCATTTGCGTTCCAGCTTTCTACATAATAATTTCTGAGCTCTAGTTTCTTCTGTAAACCACGGGGTGCGCTTTTTTGGAGCCTTTTTTAACTTTAGCGGTGCTATGTTATCAATGGTTTCGCGCAGGGCGTCGTTAAAGTTGTTAGTGAGGTTATCAATAGAGCCCACATACTTTGGGAATGGTGCCATAACCGAGGGCAGTAGGTCAGCAAGAGTTGTCGTTGTGGCCGTATTAATGTTGCGGCTGCTATAGCAGTTATTATTATTATTATTAGTTTGACGAACATGCGTCTGAACCTCAAATTTTATAAGGTAATGATCGGACAATACTTTAGTATACGGGAGTATCGTAACTTTGGAGACGGTGATACCCCTGACAAGCACTAGGTCTATCGTATTACCGTTGCGATGCGTGGGTTCATTTATTATTTGTGTGAGACCACAGCTATCAATTACAGTCTGAAGCGCTACGCACGGTGGGTCCGATGGGGTATTCATATGGATATTAAAGTCCCCCATTATGATTATATTATCGGCGTGTGTCACTAGATCAGCAACGAACTCTGAGAATTCATTTATAAAGTCCGAATAGGGCCCTGGGGGGCGGTAGATAACAGCCAGGTGTAGAGGCAGCGGTGTGACAGACTTCATAGTAAGCACCTCAAACGATTTATATTTATTATTTATGTTAGGACTAAGGTTAAAGTTTTCGTTGTATATTAGTGCAACCCCCCCGCCCCTTTTAAGCGGACGGGCAGTATGCGCATGTGTAAAGTTAGGAGGACATGCCTCATTTAGCGCAAAAAAGTCGTTTGGTTTAAGCCAGGTTTCGCTGAGACCGATGACGTTAAGATTGTTGTCTCTGATAATATCATTAACTAACAACGTTTTGGGAGACAATGATCTTATGTTTAAAAAACCTATATTATAGGTAGTCGGCTGTTTTAGGGAGTTTTTGATCAAATTATCCGTAGTAGCAATATTAATAATGTTGTGTTTATTATGCCCAGTGCATTTAGTATAGTTACGACCATATCTAGGAATTGATACGACAGGAATTTTCCGATTTTTTGATTGTTGCTTTGATAAACTGCACGCATCATGGTTAGCCACCTCAGTAACGGGGATTTTCCGATTGTTTGTTTGTTGCTTTGATAAACTGCACGCATCATAGTTAGCCACCTCAGTAAGACACATGTCCAAATCTGAAACACTCAAAGCAGAAAAAACTTGTTCTAATTTAACTGACTCCTTACCCAGACCAGTAGTCTCGAATTTTCCATTTAAATCTGGCTGCAGGATGGAAGGAAGTGGTGTTCTGTGGGGATTAGCCTTCTGCTTTGTTTTTAGCCCCGCTCGACATCCGCGTTTCCGATCACACCGCTGGCGTCTGCTCCGTAGACGGCCCCCGCTGCTACTAGACTCCCCTGCTTCACAGGCCGCTGGATGTAGCCGCCGACGTATTCCCATGCTAGTTAGCATGTTTAGCACGCACGCGTCTATCAGTCCAAAACGGCCCGATTCGTCCACATCCAGAAGTGTCTGGCGGTCGTACGTGATCACGGAGTGACCACGATGTGAGCCAGCCATAAAGTCTGTGGAATTGTCCGGTATTTCTGCCAAATGTTTCATCTTTAGCAGGAGCTCCGCGAGGACGCAGCCCGTCCTTGTAACATTTTTATAGACAAATCAGCTAATATGCTACCACGTTTACAACCTTGTGTTTGTATTATTAACTTACAATGGCATTAGTTTTGTATCATTCCAGTTTTGTAAATCCACCAAAACGTCACCTTGGAGATTTTGAGTCTGTTTAACTGATTGGAGAACTAGCTACCGCAGCTAGTGGGTCCGTAACGATGACCACTGTTTTGTTTGATCAGCCGTTTTACTGCCGTGTCACAGACACTGTTTGGAAACAATTAAAATATGTGAATAAACATTTGCAAATTTTACATTTACGGTATATCTGCAGTTTATAATCCAGTGCGGCTAAAATAAGGAAAATTATACTTTTTTTCCAAAATTAAGTCAGTGCGGTTTATAATCGGGTACGCTCTGTAGCCTGGAAAATATGTTAATTATGCCAATGTAACACCAAGTCACACTTCTGCATACCACTTTGTCCAATCACGGAGCAATGAGGATTGTGAATTAATTCCACCTGCTGTTGTGCAAAGAGAACAAACAATAGGTGGGACTGAGCAAATAGCAAGTCAAATCCTGTGAAGAAACGTATTTGCTTATGGAGGCTACAGACTTTATCGTTTCTGGTGGATAATTTCTCACTTTTGCCAGTGCCTTCACCACTAGAGGTAGCATGTGGTGGTGCCAGCAACTCACAGACATTGCTCAGCAGGTGGGTGATTTATTTTGCACTCAGAAAACTGCAATCAATTTTACCCACATCTGCAGGAAACTACAATTTGTATGTTAAGGCACTGCTGCTGAGACCAGATAAAATCTCCAGGTCAGAAAAAGAAGCTCGCTGCTGTTCTTGTCCCTTAGATATTGTCGTGTAGATTCAAGGTTTGCTGGTTTGGGGGCTTAGAAGTGTTAAAAAAAAATATTTCTAAATACTAAATACTAAATGCAAGTTAAACAGTGCATCTGGAAAGTATTAACTGCACTTTCCTTTCTCTACAATTACTTATGTTACAGTCGTATTCCAAAATGGAATAAATACATTTCTGTCCTCAAAATTCTACACACAATACCCCATAATGACAATGTGAAAATGTTTTAATTTTGTAAATTTATTAGAAATAAAGCAAATTAAAAACGCATGTACACAAGTGTTAAAGTTAAAGTTAATTTAAACTCCACTTTAACTTTAATACTTGTGTACATAAGTATTCACAGCATTTCTTTGTCACATGTTGTTGGCATCAAATTCTAAAGTTAATGATTATTTGCAAAAAAAAAATTTTTTATCAGTTTGAACATCAAATATGTTGTGTTTGTAGCATATTCAACTGAATGTGGGTTGAAAAAAAAATGCAAATCATTGTATTCCGTTTATATTTACGTCTAACACAATTTCCCAACTTATATGGAAACGGGGTTTGTAACTCAAGTATAACCCACTACCTACTCAGTGACCTAGTAGTTAGAGTGTCCGCCCTGAGATCGGTAGGTTGTGAGTTGAAACCCTGGCCGAGTCATACAAAAGACTATTAAAAAATGGGATCCATTACCTCCCTGCATGGCACTCAGCATCAAGAGTTGGAATTGGGAGTTAAATCACCAAAAAGGATTCCCGGGCGTGGCTACCACTGCTGCTCACTGTTTCCCTCACCTCCCAGAAGGGGTGAACAAGGGGATGGGTCAAATGCAGAGGACAAATTTCACCACACCGAGTGTGTGTGTGATGATCGTGGGTACTTTAACTTTCACTAAACTTCATCAAACCTGATCTCATTGGGTTGTTTTTTTCCCCCTCGCCCCGCAGTAATCCTCCCGACTTCTTGACTCGAGCTGTGTGTCTCGCTTCCCTGGACTACCCTGGAATTACCGTCGCTCTGCCTAGCCGCGCCCCATCTGGACCGTTGCATTTTCTCAACAAACACTACCAACAACCGCTGGTAATATTCTCCATATAAATTCCACACATAGTCCTACACTATATCCTTAGTCTAGTTACACACTTCATGTCCTCATCGTAATAAAAACGCCTAAGGCCAAACTGTTCACCTGCCTCTGTGCCGTCTCCTTCCCCCTGGTAACGTCACACTTTCCCTTTATCCTGACTAGTCTCGCTGAAAATGGTATGGTATTTCCCTGGTGATGAGCGGTGCCTGGTTTCCTCCAAACAAGTCACCTGGCATTCACGCACCAAAGAGTTCTTTCTTTGTCTCATCAGACCAGAGACTTTTGTTTCTCATAGTCTGAGATTCTCAAAGGTAGATTTTGGCAAACTTTTTCTCAAAGAAAAGGCTTCCGTCTGCCCAATATACCATACAGGCCTGATTGGTGGATTGCTGAAGAGATGTTTGTCCTTCTGGAAGGTTCTCCTCTCTCTGCAGAGGAATGTTGTAGTTCTGACAGAGTGACCATCTGTCAGGCTTGGACTTGGATTTGGTTTACTCCTTCGATACAGAGAGGATACGGGACGAGCCAAACGAGAGTGTAAGTACATGGTTTATTTGAATACTAAATACAAAAATAATCGAACTAAGGGCGCTCACAAAGAGGTACAAAAACTTGGCTACAAAAATACAAACAGAAAAACAAAACACCTGCTCTATGGCATGAAAGACGATAAACTATAAACTTAAACTTGCACTGGGGCAGAACTATGAACAACTAAAACAAAAACACTTACTGTGACCGAAACAAGGGGCATGGATAGCAGGGTGCGTAGCAGGTAATCGTGAAGGCATGAAGCAGAATGCAAATAGCAAAGTTCCCAGAATGATGAACAGAAAGCAAATGACTTAAGTACTGGCTGTGGTAATAGAAAACAGGTGTGAGAGGCTGAGGATCGGGGCTCGACTTAAGGGGACCAGGTGGAAACTAATAGGTTGGCATGGAAACAAACAAAACCAGGAAGTGCAAAACGTGACTGAATGTCCAAAATCAAAACATAACATGACAAAACAAGATCCTTAGCTGTGACACCATCGGGTTCTTGGTCACCTCCTGGACTAGAATAAAATAAATGCAGAGATGTACAGAGACATCCTGGATGGAAACCAACGCCTCCCATCCAACTTGATTGAGTTTGAGAGGTGCCGTAAAGAGGAATGGACGAATCTTCCCCAAGAGAGATGTGCCAAGCCTGTGGCATCTTATGCAAAAGACTTGAGGCTGTAATTTCTGCCAAAGTTAAACCAACAAAGTAATGAGCAAAGGCTGTGAATACTAAGGCATAGGCCCTAGTGTGTGAATGTGTGTGTGAATGTTGTCCGTCTATCTGTGTTGGCCCTGTGATGAGATAGCGACTTGTCCAGGGTGTACCCCGCCTTCCGCCCGATTGTAGCTGAGATAGGCGGATGGATGGATGGATGTAATTTTTGTTTTTTTATTTTTAATACAGCTGCAAAATAAAAAATGTGTTCACATCGTCATTATGGGGTATTGTCTGTAGAATTTTGAGGACAAAAATGAATATCTTTCATTTTGGAATATGGGTGTGACACGACAAAATGTGGAAAAAGTGAAGCGATGTGAACACTTTCTTGTTAAATCAATCTTAAAGATATAAAGTTACACTTGCACAACTTTATAGTAGTACCATATTCAGATATTTTTCTAACTCACCCCATATATCCCAACCTATGTTTGCACATTTCTACATTCTGATTTATTTGGGGACTCTTCCCAAACATTACTGAATAAAGATGTACTATGCGTTTAAAACAAGGATCATCTCCATGAGGATTATTATGCAGACATGTTGTGACGCTTGTGTGGCATTGTAATGCCGGATTGGTTCTTCCGGGGATGCGTCGAAGCGATGAACACAACAAGGTAAGTTATAAATGGATTTATTAAATAATAAAAGGCTAGGAACAAAAACACTGCTGTAAAGAGAAAGCAAACCAAAAACAGAAAAACAATTCCTCAGCATGTGAGCTGGAAATAAACAAATGGCTTAGCGTAAAAGCTAGCGAGAATATACATACAAAGATGAAGGTCGAGAGTCGTCACTGTTGCGCGTGGGCAAATTAGGATCCGAGACTGAACAAAGAAAAGAGGAAAGCTTATATAGGGAGAAATCAAGGAGAACCAGGTGTGTAGAAAACGAGGAGCAGGTGAAATCAATGTGTAACCATGGTAACGGACTAAACAGGAAGTAAGTGGGTCAGAAGAGAATGAAACAAAGATGGAAAAATAAACATGTGAAGATCTGAGTCACAGATCGCAACAGTATTCCCCCCCCCAAAAAGACAGATTCCAGATGTCTCAAAGAAAACAAAAACAAATAAGAAACAACTTGAACCCCCCTCCCCAAAAACAGAGTCCACAAACGAAGGGAGGGCGGAGGGAGGCCACGGTGGAGGGTCGCCAAGTCGTGTGTCCCCGAATCCACCGAGGACAAGTCAAGTGGCGGCGGCGGATGGAACGCCGCTGCCGAAAAAGTTTTGGCGGGCGACCTCGAAAAGGCCACATTAGTGGCCGCATCGCAGGATGAGGTGCCCGGCGAGGCGGACGACCCGGGCACGGCCACATCCGTGGCCGACATGGAGGAGGGAGTGTCTGGCGAGGAGGATGACCTCGCAGAGGCCACGCCCGTGATCGACGTGGTGGACGACGCCTCAGCACCGAAATCCCAGCAGGCTTGGAAGCAGCAGACGAGGGTGCGGGGACTGCAGCCAAAGCAGGCCCGAGTGCAGCTGGCGAGGATGATGCGGGTGCTGCAGCTGGCGAGGATGATGCGGGTGCTGCAGCCGCAGGAGTCGTCGGAGGCGGCCTGGGAGCCGCAGGAGTCGTCGGAGGCGGCCTGGGAGCCGCAGGAGTCGTCGGAGGCGGCCTGGGAGCCGCAGGAGTCGTCGGAGGCGGCCTGGGAGCCGCAGGAGTCGTCGGAGGCGGCCTGGGAGCCGCAGGAGTCGTCGGAGGCGGCCTGGGAGCCGCAGGAGTCGTCGGAGGCGGCCTGGGAGCCGCAGGAGTCGTCGGAGGCGGCCTGGGAGCCGCAGGAGTCGTCGGAGGCGGCCTGGGAGCCGCAGGAGTCGTCGGAGGCGGCCTGGGAGCCGCAGGAGTCGTGACTGGTGTGAGCTCCAGCCTCATCGTCGGCGCCGGTGTGGGCTCCAGCTTCTTCGTCGGCAGTGCTTGGCGGCGTGGAGCTGGTACCGGCGCTTGTCGAGGAGCTGGCACTGGAGTGGGCTCCAGCCCTGTCGACATAGGTGAAGGTTCCAGCCCCGTCGTCGACGCTGGTGTGGGCTCCAGCCCCGTCGTCGACGCTGGTGTGGGCTCCAGCCCCGTCGTCGGCGGTGCTTGGCGGCGCGGAGCTGGTACCGGCGCTTGGCGGCGTGGAGCTGGTACCGGCGCTTGGCGGCGTGGAGCTGGTACTGGAGTAGGCTCCAGCTCTGGAGCTGGTACTGGAGTGGGCTCCAGGCTAAAGTCTGTAACTGGTATGAGAACCAGTTCTGGGTCGGAGGCTGGTGTGAGAACCAGGTGGGAGTCTAGTGCTGGCTTGAGAACCAGGCTAGAAACATTTTCTGGTGTGAAAACCAGGCGAGAGTCTAATTCTGGCTTGAAAACCAGGCGAGAGTCATGTGCTGGTGTGAGAACCAGACTGGGAGCAGTGCAGAACACCGGTGGTGGAGGATGTGCTGGAGGTAATGACCTCGCGAGTCCGAACACCGGTGGAGGAGGTCTACAAGGCCGTTGAGACTTGGCCGGGGGAAAAACAGGTGGAGGAGGTCTACAAGGCCGTTGAGACTTGGCCGGGGGAAAAACAGGTGGAGGAGGTCTACAAGGCCGTTGAGACTTGGCCAGGGGAAAAACAGGTGGAGGAGGTCTACAAGGCCGTTGAGATTTGGCCGGGGGAAAAACAGGTGGAGGAGGTCTACATGGTGGCTGTGGTTTAGAGGGTAGTATCTGTGCTACCTCCGTAGCACAGCTATAGGTCATAGCCCCTTCCTCCAGACGGGGATCCCAGACCCGTTCCCTATGGTCAGGGACTGACCTTAAGGGAGGGTGGTGGGAGGCTTGGAGGCGGGCCGACTCCTCCCCTTTAATTTGTCCAGAATTTCCTTTAGAAAAGGGAGGAAACACCTTGGACTTGGCCGGAGAATGAGGTTTTAAAGGAGGTGTAGGAGAAAAACTAGGTGACTGAGGTTGACTAGAATAATAAGAAAAAATATCCTGATAATTCTGTATCTTGTCATGAATGTTATTGATATTCAAAAAAGGTTGGGAATGAGAATTACTGTCCACAATATAAAAATCTTCTGAAAAAATGTCATCAACAGAGGCCGGTGTTGCGTCACCGGTGGGCGTTCCCCAATTGACGTCATCGCTTGTGTCAGAAAAAGTGTCATGGCAGCTTAAGGAATGATTTGAAAAAAAACAAGCAGGATTACCGGTAATGACGGGTGAATCCTGGACGGGGTGAAACTTGCTGTGTCCATGGGGAGGAATAAGTGGTGCTGGAACATTACTGCCGTGCGGGGGGCCTCTCCACTGGACCCCCCGCCTCTTCGGGGCAGCGCGAACGGCTTCGGAGGGGACTTCAGGCCCACAGTCAAGTCTTTCCTGCTCCCAAGCCACGAGCTCCAACCACAAACCCAAGTCGAAGGGTTCCTCCCGTGGTTTCGACGCGGAAAAACATTTTGATGCTCGGATCCTACTGTGACGCTTGTGTGGCATTGTAATGCCGGATTGGTTCTTCCGGGGATGCGTCGAAGCGATGAACACAACAAGGTAAGTTATAAATGGATTTATTAAATAATAAAAGGCTAGGAACAAAAACACTGCTGTAAAGAGAAAGCAAACCAAAAACAGAAAAACAATTCCTCAGCATGTGAGCTGGAAATAAACAAATGGCTTAGCGTAAAAGCTAGCGAGAATATACATACAAAGATGAAGGTCGAGAGTCGTCACTGTTGCGCGTGGGCAAATTAGGATCCGAGACTGAACAAAGAAAAGAGGAAAGCTTATATAGGGAGAAATCAAGGAGAACCAGGTGTGTAGAAAACGAGGAGCAGGTGAAATCAATGTGTAACCATGGTAACGGACTAAACAGGAAGTAAGTGGGTCAGAAGAGAATGAAACAAAGATGGAAAAATAAACATGTGAAGATCTGAGTCACAGATCGCAACACATGTAAAACTAATACCTTCTTCCAGTTTGAAACAGAATTGTGCTGATGCAATATTTAATGCTACCATAAAATAATGTTATTGAATTTGATGCTTGTTTTTCTGCATGCAGATTCAGTAACTACTCAAGATATTTATTTCAAACCTTTCACTCCAACCCATTTAGGAATGTAAAGACACACACACACGCACACGCGCACACAACACACACACTCTTGCACAAATCAATATTTATCATACATCAATCTTTTTTTGTAGTCTGTGGGTCTGGCCTTGACTGTTGTTGGCATAGCAACATCCCACTTTGTCTAAATTATAGTGCAGCAGCCAATCAAATACTGGCACTGACCCTGGAGAGGCAGCAATAACAAATGAGCTTCAGTGCGAGGGTGTGTGCATGTGTCAGTGCGACTGATATGTTGCACAATCACATCGCCATCTCTCTTGGAGCACGGACCTTTGACTTGAGACAGTCTGAACAATTTTTCATTCGGCCGATGGCGTACATTCGCCTCCTCCTCCTCCTCCTCCGACTTTACCTTTGCCATCCTTGTCCTTTAAAGTATTTCTCAGACCTTCCCAGTGTGTCTTCTAGCACAGTGGTTCTCAACCTTTTTTCAGTGATGTACCCCCTGTTAACATTTTTTTAATTCAAGTACCCCCTAATCAGAGCAAAGCATTTTTGGTTCAAAAAAAGAGATAAAGAAGTAAAATACAGCACTATGTCATCACTTTCGGATTTATTAAATTGTATAACAGTGCAAAATATTGCTCATTTGTCGTGGTCTTTCTTGAACTATTTGGAAAAAAAGATATAAAAATAACTAAAAACTTGTTGAAAAATAAACAAGTGATTCAATCATAAATAAAGATTTCTACACATAGAGGTAATCATCAACTTAAAATTCCCTCTTTGAGGATTGTTATAGAGATCCATCTGGATTCATCAACTTAATTCTAAACATTTCTTCACAAAAAAAAAAATGTTTAACATCAATATTTATGGAACATGTCCACAAAAAATCTAGCTGTCAACACTGAATATTGCATTGTTGTCTTTCTTTTCACAGTTTATGAACTTACATTCATATTTTGTTGAAGTATTATTCAATGAATACATTTATAAAAGATTTTTGAATTGTTGCTATTTTTAGAATATTTTTAAAAAATCTCACGTACCCCATGGCATACCTTCAAGTACCCCCAGGGGTACGCGTACCCCCATTTGAGAACCACCGTTCTAGCAAGTTGAAGATTTAAAGCGTTGACTTAATTCTCACTGCACACATATGATATAAATATTTATTATTTGGCTGCTGACGCTTTTGTTTTAATACGTAGAAGAGTGACGCCTGTACTTCTACAACAGTGGTTCTTAACCTGGGTTCAATTGAACCCTAGGGGTTTGGTGAGTCGGCCTCAGGGGTTCGGCAGAGGTCAAAACACACCCGACTCATCGTCTTACTAAAAACTCCTCCCTATCGGCGTATTACGGATACGACAATAGCAGAAGTCACACTGATTTGCAGGTGTGTAATTTGTTGTGAGTTTATGCAGTCTAGTGTGAGTTTAGTGTCGGTTTTGTTCTTTGAACAAGGTGATGTTCTTGCACGGTTCATTTTGTGACCAGTATAAAAACATGGTAACACTTAAGTATGGGGAACATATTCACCATTAATTAGTTGCGTATTAACATGCAAATTAGTAACATATTGGCTATTAACTAGTCATTATTAAGTACTTATTAATGGCCTCATTATAACCCTAAGCCTCTAACCCTAACCCTAACCAAATAACTCCAAATTAAGTCTTTGTTATTTAGAACATGTTCCCCTGGTGTCCAACAACATCTAAATTAAGTCTTTGTTACTTACAATATGTTCTCCATACTGAAATGTTACCAAAAACCCATAACTTTGTCTTGAATTTGAAAAAAAATAAAACATTTTATTTTTCACTAAGAAGGGTTCGGTGAATGTGCTTATGAAATTAACAGGGTTCGGTACCTCCAACAAGGTTAAGAACCACTGTTCTAGAACAAGGGGCCCAAAACTTTTTGACTTGGGGGCCGCATTGGGGTAAAAAAATGTGCTTTGGACCAGGGCTGTATGTGTGTGTGTATGTATATAAGTATATACAGTATGTGTGTGTGTGTGTATATGTGTGTATGTATATATATATATATATATATGCATATGTGTGTGTGTGTATGTGAGTGTATACATATGTATGTGTGTATATATATATATATATATATATATATATATATATATATATATACACACATATATATTTATATATATATGTGTGCAAAATAAAAAAAATGTGTTCACATTGTCATTATGAGGTATTGTCTGTAGAATTCCGAGGACTAAAATTAATATTTTTCATTTTGGAACAAGGCTGTAACATGACAAAATGTGGGAAAAGTGAAGCGATGTGAATACTTTCTGGATGCGCTGTCAGTTACAAACACAAACCCCATTTCCAGATGAGTTGGGAAATTGTGTTAGATGTAAATACTCGATGGAGAGCCATAAGCAAGCCAGTGTGTGTGTATGTATATATATATATATATATATATATATATATATATATATATATATATATGTGTGTGTGTGTGTATATATGTATGTGTATATATAGAATATATATATATATATATATATGTGTGTGTATGTGTGTATATATGTATGTGTATATATAGAATATATATATATATATATATATATGTATATATATACATATATATAAACACAGTATATATATATATAAATATACATATATACACACAGTATATATATATACATATATATATACACAAAGTATATATACATCAAAAAGTATATATATATATACATACATACACAAAGTATGTATATATATATATATATATATATATATATATATATATATATATATATATATGTATATTCACACACATTGCATTATTGGCTTTATTTTAACAAAAAATAAACATATGCTTCTCATTGCAGTTAAGTCATTAAATAAAATAGTGAACATACAAGACAACTTGCTGACATATGCAGTAACATATTGTGTCATTTTATATTCTATTATTTTGTCAACATTATTATTGAGAAGTGGTAGAAAATTAATCATTAATCTACCTGTTCATTTACTGTTAATATGTGCTTACTTTCTCTATCAAAGTGTTCTGTCTTCACTTCTTTTAAAATGTAATAATCACATATTCTTCTGTTGTTTAATACTTTGCATTAGTTTTGGATGATACCACAAATCTGGGTATCAATCAGATACCAAGTAGTTACAGGATCATACATTGGCCATATTCAAAGTCCTCATGTGTACAGGGACATATTTCCCGAGTTTATAAACTTGATATGAATTTTTTAAAAACGAAAGCAGATGTTGTGATGCCAAAAAATAGCAACGTAATCATAGTAGCATCGACTAGTTCTTGTACATGATATTAGTACAGTGGATGTGAAGTATAAATCCAAAATGGTGTTGGTTTACAATGTGACCCCGGTGAGCTACGACGGTGTGTAGTGAAGCATGTTTAGCTATTCCTTGTTCTGCAGGGATGATAGAAACCTACCTTATTTGTCGCCATGGAGGTGAGGATTAGTGATTTAGAAGTAGCTAAAACACTGCAGACGGCGGATGGACGTTAGCCGCTGTCTTATAAAGCACCTCTTCCGGTGGGCGTTTCAGTGTTATAACTTCACCTTTATCGTTTCTTTTTAAGCAAAAATGCTTCCATTCTCCATTTTCTGTTTAAAGACAGTGTCTGCCTGTAAGTACTCTATGACTGTGTGCCGCCGAACATGGTCGTCGACGCGGGCGTGGGGGAAAGGTACTTTTCAGCGGCGGTATCGTACTGAAAACGATTCATTTGTATCGCTTTACTATACTAATACTGGTATACTGTTCAACCCTAGTACCGTACTTTTCGGATAATAAGTCGCTCCGAAGTATATGTTGCACCGGCCGAAAATGCATAATAAAGAAGGAAAAGTGGAGTATGAGTTGCATTTTGGGGGGAAATTTCCATCCATCCATCTTCTTCCGCTTATCCGAGGTCGGGTCGCGGGGGCAACAGCCTAAGCAGAGAAACCCAGACTTCCCTCTCCCCAGCCACTTCGTCTAGCTCTTCCCGGGGGATCCCGAGGCGTTCCAAGGCCAGCCGGGAGACATAGTCTTCCCAACGTGTCCTGGGTCTTCCCCGTGGCCTCCTACCGGTTGGACGTGCCCTAAACACCTACCTGGGGAGGCGTTCGGGTGGTTTCCGGACCAGATGCCCGAACCACCTCATCTGGCTCCTCTCGATGTGAAGGAGCAGCGGCTTTACTTTGAGTTCCTCCCGGATGGCAGAGCTTCTCACCCTATCTCTAAGGGAGAGCCCTGCCACACGGTGGAGGAAACTCATTTCGGCCGCTTGTACCCGTGATCTTATCCTTTCGGTCATGACCCAAAGCTCATGACCATAGGTGAGGATGGGAACGTAGATCGACCGGTAAATTGAGAGCTTTGCCTTCCGGCTCAGCTCCTTCTTCACCACAACGGATCGGTACAACGTCCGCATTACTGAAGACGCCGCACCGATCCGCCTGTCGATCTCACGATCCACTCTTCCCTCACTCGTGAACAAGACTCCTAGGTACTTGGACTCCTCCACTTGGGGCAGGGTCTCCTTTTCCGGGCGAGAACCATGGACTCGGACTTGGAGGTGCTGATTCTCATTCCGGTCGCATCACACTCGGCTGCAAACCGATCCAGTGAGAGCTGAAGATCCCGGTCAGATGAAGCCATCAGGACCACATCATCTGCAAAAAGCAGAGACCTAATCCTGCGGTCACCAAACCGGAACCCCTCAACGCCTTGACTGCGCCTAGAAATTCTGTCCATAAAAGTTATGAACAGAATCGGTGACAAAAGACAACCTTGGCGTAGTCCAACCCTCACTGGAAATGTGTTCGACTTACTGCCGGCAATGCGGACCAAGCTCTGGCACTGATCGTACAGGGAGCGTACCGCCATAATAAGACAGTCTGATACCCCATACTCTCTGCGCACTCCCCACAGGACTTCCCGAGGGACAAGGTCGAATGCCTTCTCCAAGTCCACAAAGCACATGTAGACTGGTTGGGCAAACTCCCATGCACCCTCAAGAACCCTGCCGAGAGTATAGAGCTGGTCCACAGTTCCACGACCAGGACGAAAACCACACTGTTCCTCCTGAATCCGAGGTTCGACTATCCGGCGTAGCCTCCTCTCCAGTACACCTGAATAAACCTTACCGGGAAGGCTGGGGAGTGTGATCCCACGATAGTTGGAACACACCCTCCGGTCCCCCTTCTTAAAGAGAGGAACCACCACCCCGGTCTGCCAATCCAGAGGTACCGCCCCCGATGTCCACGCGATGCTGCAGAGTCTTGTCAACCAAGACAGCCCCACAGCATCCAGAGCCTTAAGGAACTCCGGGCGGATCTCGTCCACCCCCGGGGCCTTGCCACCGAGGAGCTTTTTAACTACCTCAGCGACCTCAGCCCCAGAAATAGGAGAGTCCACCACAGATTACCCAGGCACTCCTTCCTCATAGGAGGACGTGTTGGTGGGATTGAGGAGGTCTTCGAAGTATTCCTTCCACCTATCCACAACATCCGCAGTTGAGGTCAGCAGAACACCATCCGCACCATACACGGTGTTAATAGTGCACTGCTTCCCCTTCCTGAGGCGGCGGGCAGTGGTCCAGAATCGCTTCGAAGCCGTCCGGAAGTCGTTTCCCGTGGCTTCCCCGAACTCCTCCCATGTCCGAGTTTTTGCCTCCGCAACCGCTGAAGCGGCACACCGCTTGGCCTGTCGGTACCTGTCCACTGCCTTCGGAGTCCTATGAGCCAAAGTGACCCGATAGGACTCCTTCTTCAGCTTGACGGCATCCCTCACCGCTGGTGCCCACCAAGGGGTTTTAGGATTGCCGCCCCGACAGGCACCAACTACCTTGCGGCCACAGCTTCGATCAGCCGCCTCGACAATAGAGGTGCGGAACATGGTCCACTCGGACTCAATGTCTAGCACCTCCCTCGTGACATGTTCAAAGTTCTTCCGGAGGTGGGAATTGAAACTTTCTCTGACAGGAGACTCTGCCAGACGTTCCCAGCAGACCCTCACAATTCGTTTGGGCCTCCCAGGTCTGTCCGGCATCCTCCCCCACCATCGCAGCCAACTCACCACCAGGTGGTGATCGGTAGAAAGCTCCGCTCCTCTTTTCACCCGAGTGTCCAAAATATAAGGCCGCAAATCCGATGACACAACTACAAAGTCGATCATGGAACTGCGGCCTAGGGTGTCCTGGTGCCAAGTGCACATATGGACACCCTTATGCTTAAACATGGTGTTTGTAATGGACAAACTGTGACGAGCACATAAGTCCAATAACAAAACACCACTCGGGTTCAGATCCGGGCGCCCATTCTTCCCAATCACGCCTCTCCAGGTTTCACTGTCGCTGCCAACATGAGCATTGGAGTCCCCCAGTAGGACAAAGGAATCACCCGGGGGAGCACTTTACAGGACTCCCTCGAGTGTACCCAAAAAGAGTGGGTACTCTGAACTGCTGTTTGGTGCGTAAGCACAAACAACAGTCAGGACCCGCCCCCCCACCCAAAGGCGGAGGGAGGCTACCCTTTCGTCCTCCGGGTTGAACTTCAACGTACAGACTTTAAGCCGGGGGGCAACCAGAATTGCCACCCCAGCCCATCGCCTCTCACTGCCGGCAACGCCAGGATGGAAGAGGGTCCAGTCCCTCTACAGAGAAGTGGTTCCAGAGCCCTTGCTGTGCGTCACAGTGAGTCCGACTATATCTAGCCGGAACCTCTCCACTTCGCGCACTAGCTCAGGCTCTTTCCCCCCCAGTGAGGTGACGTTCCACGTCCCAAGAGCTAGCTTCTGTAGCTGAGGATCGGACCGCCAAGTGCCCTGCCTTCGGCTGCCACCCAGCTCACATTGCACCCTACCTCTATGGCCCCTGCTATGGGTGGTGAGCCCATTGGAGGGGTGACCCACGTTGCCTCTTCGGGCTGTGCCCGGCCGGGCCCCATGGGAACAGGCCCGCCCACCAGGCGCTCGCCATCGTGCCCCACCTCCGGGCCTGGCTCCAGAGGGGGGCCCCGGTGACCTGCGTCCGGGCGAGGGAAATCTGGGTCTATGTTTTGTCTTCTTCATAGAGGTCTTCGAGCTGCTCTTTGTCTGATCCCTCACCTAGAACCTGTTTGCCTTGGGAGACCATACCAGGGAGCATAAAGCTCCCCGACAACATAGCTCCTAGGATCATTGGGACACGCAAACTCCTCTACCACGATGAGGTGGCAGCTCAGAGAGGACGGGGGAAATTTATTTGATAAAATCCAACACCAAGGATAGACATTTGAAAGGCAATTCAAAATAAATAAAGAATAGTGAACAACATGTAACGACTGGTTGGCATAGCGATGCCGGGTTCTTACTTCCAGGGATGCGTCGGCAAGAACACAGCAAAGGTAAGATATAATGTATTTATTCAAGTAACAGAATAGACTAGAACGAAAACACTGGTGCTAATAGAAAAAGGCAAACAAATGGCGCTAGCATGGAGGCTAGGAATAGCAAATGGAAACACAAGTACTAGGCACGAAGGCACGAAAAGGTAAAACAAACCATTAGCATGAGAGCTAGAGTAAAACAAAGGCGTTGCGTGTAAGCTAGCGTGAAAATACATACAAGTCAGTCGTCACTGTTGCACGAAGGCAAATTAGGATTCCAGAAAGACTGAAGAGAAAAGGCTGGCTTATATAGGACGGTGATTAGTAAAACAGGTGTGCGTGAACCGGGAGTAGCAGGTGGAACTAATATGTGACCATGGTGACGGACTAAACAGGAACTAAGGAGTCAAACGATGGAGAGTGATACAAAACATGGAAACAAAGCAACAATATGGAACAATCCGAGCAGCGGATCGCAACACAACAGGCTGAATAAGTGTACGTTATATGACGCATAAATAACCAACTGAGAAGGTGCCTGGTATGTTAACGTAACATATTATGGTAAGAGTCATTCAAATAACTATAACATATAGAACATGCTATACGTTTACCTAACAATCTGTCACTCCTAATCGATAAATCCCATGAAATCTTCTTCCCCAATGTCGCTTCTAAACAACTCTGCCAACTCCAAAGGTATGCGCCGCTTCCTCTTGTCGTTTTCTGCTGCATATTTCACTACGTCCAGCTTGTAATCTGCAGTACATGATTATCTTTTCGGTGCCATTTTTTTTCAGCCCTTCTCAGTTTTTATAAGTTACCGCCAACGATGAAATGATCCATTTTAATAGCTACGGCAGTAGCATATAGCAGTTAGCAGTTAGCATTCCATGAACCACAATGCACTTCTGCCATTCCCCCGCCGAATTCTTATTGATTGACGTGTGTGTGACGATTGCTGAAGTGTGTGACGATTGCTGACATTTTCTTCGTCTCTTCCGCGAATGAGATAAATAACATTATGTGATATTTCACGGTAATGTGTTAATAATTTCACACTTAAATCGCTCCGGAGTATAAGTCGCAGCCCCGGCCAAACTATGAAAAAAACTGCGACTTATATTTCGAAAAATACGGTACATACACACTTATATGAGTGTGTGTGTGTGTGTGTGTATATATGTATATATTCCGAGCGCGATGAGGATTTTGGACGCTGGCGAGCCGTGGTTTGGGGATGCCTGTCCCAGAAGCTGTCACTATCCAGACACACTTTGGACATCTTGAGATGATTCAATATTTGAACACAATTAATAATATCGATAATTTCCGATATTACATTTCAAAGCATTTATTGGCCGATAATATCGGCAGTCCGATATTATTGGACAGCTCTAATATCGATATACATTATTATGCTAGATAATTGGTCGATCCCTAGTTTAAACTGCAAGGTGCTCACGGAACACATGCAACAGAACAAATTAAGTCACTAAAATGAAAGCACGAGTGATACGGTTGACACACAACAAATACTATAATATATTGTTTTGAACTAGATAGCCAATGAGACTTAAAGTGTGACTTCATCTCAGTGAGCATTCAAGGGGAAAATTAAAAAACTTTTTCAAACGTGTGCTATTTGCATGAGCAGGTTTACGTCATAGTAAGTCTGGTAAAAGTCTCCACAAAGGACATGCATGGTACGTCTTGTAAGAATCCTCCGTGTAATTCCAGTCATCCAAAACAATGTTTTGAGGACATATTACAGATGCTGGCTGACATCTAAAAAAAAAAAATCATGGAACCCAGCTCTCGTTCCATCTGCTGTGTTCATGCAGGCGGAACAAAACTTTTAATCTGGAGACAGGAAACAGCTGCAGAATTATAAACAGTTTCTCAATAAAGGAATATTTAATTGGTCTTCTTTGAAAAATTGCAATTTGCTCACTTTTTTCCTTTTATGTTTGTCATAATTCATCTTAATTTTTTAGGAACCCTTCTACTAATATTTTGTTCTTGTGTCTTTTAATATCGATGATGTTTTTCTACCAACCTGTTTTTTATTTGTTTATCAACTCTGTAGGACAGACTGCGACAGGTGCTAGTTGACATGACAGTTTTGGACTTATGTTTGTTGTGTCACGATGCCGCATAGTAGTGGTAGTTGTGACCCCAAAATGCGCCGACGGGTGTTAGTGCAGCAGGGAAGTGCACATGAAGCACAAGGAAAGTTGTGCACGTTAGGAACGAAGCAAAAACAATCACTAACCATGGGTGGTAAGCAGAGCTATAATCCAGCCGTGTCTGAAGGCCGGGCTGGCATATAAAGACGCCTGATTTGGCAATCAGAGACAGGTGAGGGAGGCAGGGTTTGGAGCACAGTAATGGATCCAGAGCAGAAAGTGGGAGTTAAAATAAGAGCAGAAAAACAGGAAACTCAGAAAAGCAATACAAAAATAGAAAATAGAGTCACTCCCGAGTTGCCCAAACTTTTTCTCTGTGGTGGTTTAAGTCTGTTGTTACCTCAACAGGTGTAAGATTTTTGTGCCGTCCCTGGTTGTGCTCGTTTTTCATTTTAGGTCATTAAATATACATTTTTTTTACCCGTATTGAGGCTGCCACCACTAACTCCTGGGGTCACGCTTTAAGCTTCTCTAGCCGCAAACATGACACATTTATTTGGTTGCTTCAATGTGCACACATCAATATAGAGTCTTACTACTACTTTTGGGTTGAGGTTTTATTTAAATGACAATCAGAATGATTGAGAAAAAAAAATCAGTCGTAGCCTGGGCCCTGGAGAGGGGGTCCAGACTGAGGCCAAGAAAAAAAGAAAAAAAAACCTTATAGCCATAGCACACATAAACATGTGTGTGAGAGGGAAACATCAAAAAACACAAAGGACATTAAAGACATTAAAGGAGCATAGCTGATGCAACCAGTCACTCCTACACACAGTCTGCCGGGGTGGGGGAGCATGGCCAGAGACAGGAGCAGACCCAACAAAGCAACCGTGAGATCCAACTTCACCTTTGGCCGCCCACCAACTCTCGACCAGTGTCCAGTCCGCATGGATGAGCGAGGATGCGTCTAAGGAGACCGAGATGTCCGGTACCTGCTCATTCAACCAAGACACTGTGGAGCTTGTCCGTCCCGGCGCTCAGTGCCAGCTCCGCAGTCCTGTCTCTTCATCCGCATTTCCTCCAGTTTCTCCAAACTGACTCTGGTGTGGCAGAGACCCAGCAGCTGGTCTCCATGGCCAAATGGCTCCCGGGAGGCAGATTCAGAAGTTCACTAAAAAGCACCGCAGAAGTCACAAAAGTGCCACCCCTTGTCGCACAATCCCAAAGGGTTTTCCTTGAATTGCTGCAGGGCATATAGTATGCGCCTGTCTTGAATTACTGCCGGGTCAAACTTGCTTCCAAAAAAAATTTGCGCATGCTTAGTATTACTGCCCCGCGACCCCAAAAAGGGAATAAGCGGTAGAAAATGGATGGATGGATAGTATTACCGCATGGTCAAATTCGTGACACTTACCCTTTCATCATTTTCAAAATGGAGGAGGCTGATTTCAATGCCGGTAAAGGGAAGAAGATTAAGAACTATTCAGTAGGATTTAAGGTCCAAGCTTACATCACACTCAAATTTTTACTGCATGCCTTTGGTAAGTGCCGGAGTGAGAAGAGGTTTTAAAATAATTTGCACATGCTTACTTTTACCGCATGCCTTTGGTAAGCGCAGGAGTGAGATGAGGTTTTACATTAATTAGCGCCAATTCAAGGAAATACGGTACTCAAGATTTGTACAAGTCCAAAATATTCCTGATTGAAAAATCCCTTTTAGGTTTGATGTTACGTACAATAATAACATAATCAGATGGTTGATTTCCTGTTCATTTTCAGATATGGGTTCTGGAGACTTTGACGTCCATCAATTCCAGCAGTTTTAGTGTCAATACATGAAACTAACAGGAGGGGCTAATTTTTTACTAATTGTAAAAGTAGTGAGAGAGGGACAATTTTACAATTTCATTTTCGGGAACGCCAAAATGTTTTGCCATAACTGATGTGTCTGCAAAAATTGGGGATCTTCTGTGCATGTTAGGAGTTCCAAAAAGGCATCTAAACTAGGAAAATGATGATAATAATAATAATAATAATAATAATAATAATAATAATAGTGACAATGTCCTGTCTGGGATCATGTCTTGTTCAAGTTAGGTCCTGATTGGTTTTTGGACTCTTTTTAGTTCCGGCTTTTTCACTCCCTTGTCTTGTTTCCATGGTAACCCATTAGTTTCACCTGTCATGTCACGCACCTGATTTGTTTTGACTCACGCACCTGTTCAATCACAACAGTATTATTTAAGCCACTGTTGCCAGGCAGTCATCCTGGCGACACCACCCTCGATCCCCTTCTGTCACCTTCTACAAAGCCATGCTATCCATGCCAGTGATCCATGCCCCTTGTCTCGGTCCAAGTAAGTGTTTTCGTTTTGGTTGTTCATAGTTCTGCCATCGTGCAAGTTTTGGTTTATGTCCACAGTTTTGCCTTAGTGCAAGTTTTGTTTTCATAGTCAAGTTTTTGTACCTCCTCTGAGAGCGCCTTTTGTTTATACCCTTTGTTTTTGCAATAACTTTTGAGTGTTAAGATTAATTGATGTCCTTACCTTCACGTCATGTCCATCCAATCGTTTTGCACTACGGGAAAACAAACCACACCAGAGTCCACGCCTTGACAGACAATTACAATATTTTCAAGAGGGCCTTGCGGTGCTTGCCCCGCTGCTCTGGCCCTAATAATGGTAAGATAGATCAGTGAAAACCCTTTGAGAACAGTATTGAGAATCATATGTAAACAACCACCTTAGGGTGTTTTCATGACAACAGAAAATATTAGTGATGCTTCAAAAGGTAAAGCAATACAAAGGCATAGAGTAAAATGTGTTTAGGGTTGTAACCGGTAAAAGTTGCTAACTGTACTGCAAACAACAGCAAGAGAATGTAAACTTGCGGTATTATTGTTTTTCAAACTTTGAGATATATTTTATTCCAAGACTCGAGAATTTTTTATGCAATGTTCTCTTGTCAAAATCCTACCGTGCAAAACATGATCAAGCCATTCCTGAATTGGGAACTTAGACTTTTTTTTTATTTGAAACATTTTGTATACTTTTTTAATCAAACTTGAATTCCATTGAATTCATGTTTTGTATATAAATGCATTTACAGGAAATAATTTATTGTTCAGAACAACACTGTGGAGGGAGGCGTGACCAGTATACCTGCCAACCCACCCGGATTTCCCGGGAGACTCCCGGAATTCAGCGCCCCTCCCGAAAACCTCCCGGAAGAAATTTTTTCCCGAAAATCTCCCGAAATTCAGTCGGAGCTGGAGGCCACGCCCCCTGCAGCTCCATGCGGACATGAGTGGGGACAGCCTGTTTTCACGTCCACTTTCCTGTTATATAAACAGCTTGCCTGTCCAATCACATTACAACATCTACGGATTTTAATAAAAAACTGCACACACAAGGAGGCGAAGCAGAAGAACGAAGAAGTTACAGCCATGGCGACGCCGTCTGTAATAGAGTGATTCTATGTTGTCTGTTGCCATCTCCTGGTGAATGTTGGCTATAGCGTTATGGGGTTGGATTTTGATTGGCCAACGATTTACGTGGTGTTGTGCACCTGACGGCAAGTGACTCTCGCCAGTACGCAAATGGCAGAACAAAGGTTACTCAAATAGTGAAAGGTAAGTGTTGTCGTTGTTTTTTTAGTAACTAGCAAGCACAGTACAGTTAGTAGAACAACTGTGTTTGTATTACTGTGTATTTGATAGGTGCTGTCTGAAATTCAACTATTTATTTTTTTTATATATATAATAAAATATATATATAGCTAGAATTCACTGAAACTCAAGTATTTCATATATATATATATATATATATATATATATATATATATATATATATATATGAAATACTCGAGTTGGTGAATTATACTCCTCCCCTCTTAGCCACGCCCCCCGTCCCAACCACGCCCGCAACCACACCCCCCCACCTCCCAAAATCAGAGGTCTCAAGGTTGGCAAGTATGGTGGCCAGCGCTGCATACGGGAGTGGAGGTCACCGCCCCTCCAAGGTGCTGAGGACAGTTCACCGACAGACAGGGGTGTGTCAGTGGCGGCTTCAAAACACAGCTGAACCGGTGATTAGATTTCCCAGGTGGTACGAGTTGTCTAATCATCTGTTGTCTTTAACAGTAGCTGGCGGGAACAGGAAGAGGAAGGACTGAGAGGACTTGGAGAGGCTGAAAGGTCCTGTATATCTGAAGTGATTATTGATGAGCTTTTTGAGGAACATTAAAACTTTGTTCAAATATACACGCCTGATTTGTGTAGCCGGGGAACAGCTAGGAAGTGACTCCTACAAACAAAATTACTATGAGGACATTCCATTTAAATTATTTTCAAAGCCAAACAAGACCTAGAAGTCCTTTGGACACATATTTTTGTTGAATTTTGGGGGGGCAAATTTCTGAATAAGCTTCAATCCGAAAAAAAAATATCAAAGATTTTTAATTTACTTTTGGACCCTTTCAAAGACCTTGCTAGATGATTATTTTACTTAATTTACTTAAGGGCAAAAAAGTCAGCAATTTTCCCCTGTGGGTTAAAACTTAAACATTCGGAAATTTATCAGATATATCACTTAGAGCAGGGGTGTCAAACTCATTTTAGAACGGGCGCCAAATGGAGAAAAATCTACTCCCAAGTGGGCCGCATTGGTAAAATCCTGGCACGATAACTTAAAAATAAAGACAACTTCAGTCTGTTTTCTTTGTTTAAAAATAGAAGAAGCACATTCTAAAAATTTACAAATCATAATGTTGTTTTTTTCTACTCTTACATGTTGTGGTTAATAGTATTCTATCATTTGTCATCATTTATACTTTGTCAAAAAAATAATGTGAAAATGTTCTTTAGTCAACTCATTGGTGTTAATTTTCAAACTATCAAGATAAAAAATAATATCAAAATCAAATTACAGGATGTTATTTATGTAGTTTGATCATTTTCCTCGACTGGTGCACAACTTCATGTGGTTAATATTTTTTTTACATATGTAGTAAAGATGCGGCGATAGGCAATTATATCATCCACAACCGCATCACCAAAGTTGTCATCCACTCGAACTAACATTTTGTCAGAACCGCAACCGCTCGCCGAAATACATCAGAGGTCGGCCACCTTTACCACTCACAGAGCTATTTAAACCCGTTTCACAGAGTAATGAAGACAATTGGAGCCGCTAACATTCTCGCGAATATCCAATTGGCGTTCATCCTGATGACAAGAATATGGGCGTGCTGTGAAGCCATTGCCTTTGACACCTTCAACAACATGTACAAACCAATTGTTAGTCCGGCAACATGTTGTATGCAGCTTCCACAATCACACGTACAAGATTGAAAGGCATACTGGGTGATACAAAGTACACTGATGGTTGTGATATAAACAACTTTAACACTTACTAATATGCGCCACGCTGTGAAGCCACACCAAACAAGATTGACAAACACATTTCGGGAGAACATCCTCACAGTAACACAACATAAACGCAACACAACAAATACCCAGAATCCTTTGTATCCGTGAAATTCCTGAATATATTTTACACCCCCACACCCCCAACCCCGCCCACCTTACCGACGCACGGGGGGGGGGTAAAATATATTCAGGAATTGTCACGGATACAAAGGATTCGGGGAATTTGTTGTGTTGCATTTATATTATGTTACTGTGAGGATGTTCTCCCAAAATGAGTTTGTCAATCTTGCTTGGTGTGACTTCACAGCGTGGCGCATATTACTAAGAGTGTTAAAATTGTTTATATCACAACCGTTAGTGTACTCTGTGTCACCCAGTATGCCTTGCAGTCGTGTGCGTGTTGCCGCGGAAGCCACACACAACATAATGCTGGACTGACAAGCAGATCGTACATGCTGTAGAAGGCGACAAAGTCAATGGCTTCATAGCACGCCCTAATAATTTAAAAATGTTGGCTCATTTTTATACTTGGCAAATTCATCCTGCGGGCCGTACGTTTGACACCGCTGACTTAGAGATAGATTAAGTGTCGATATACCTCTCTGAACCATCTCAATTCTTATCTATCATGCTGCAGGACAGCATCCATGCTTACTATTGATTCATTGATTGAGAAGTTTATTGACATCTTAAAGAATTGAATCCATGTAATGCTTTAAAAAGGCAAATGGATGGCTTGTTTCTATTGTGGTCCATTAAATATTCATCACATTTGATGTATTCAATGATAAAAGATATATAACATGTAACATGTATATAAAAAAATAAGTTAAAAAAATTGATAAATTATGTACGTATACACAGTATACATGTCAGGTGATTTGAAACACAATATATACAAAAAATGGAGGGGTTGGGGGTATATACACTATGTACATGAACTACTACCGGACACACTACAATGTGTGTTGTGTTGCTGTCCAGAAGCACGATTATGCTTTGAACCATACACTCTTCAAAGTCTGAAGCCAAAACGTCTCATGTGGTCTGAACCGATACTGAGCGGAGACCAAACACATAAAGGATAAAACCCTTCATCACCCTGTCATCCATGTCTTTGAGGCGCAACCATCCATAACAGCATCTTCCCAAAGGACTGAAGGGTGTTTGTGATGCACCCTTTGGCTGTGACATCATACAAACCTCAAGCGTAGAAAATCACTGACTTTGAACACAGCATCAAACAAATACCATTTTAGTCCGTTAAAACTAATCTCTGATTGTATGTTTTTTTGTTACCATAACCTAAACCAGACCCTGTTTTTCAAGGTATAGAAACTACAGCATTCACTAAGATGTCGCTTATGTCGTCGTATGATGCCGATGTGAACTAAAATTTCTATCCGACACTGAAAAAGATGATCGGATTTTGATACATTTTGTACCCAATTTGCTTTGTTAAAACTAGGGCTGTCTAACGATAAAAATATCTAATCGCGATTAATGGCAGTTTGGCAGTGGTGTGCCGTCAGGGCCAGCAAGGCCTTCTCTGCGGGACTAACGTAATCAGAACTCATGATCATAATTAAAGATACAATTAATTTTCAATTTACTTTCCCTAAATATGTCAAATTATTAATATTTTCATGTCGTATTATGCACGTTCCATTGCTGTCGTTTTTTGTTATAGTTTGTATCCAATCAGAATTCAGATAGATTATGTTGCCATGCTGTACCAAATCTGCCAGACTCCTTCAGAATCAACAATGCGTGCGTCCGTGCACTGTAAGTGAACGGGCACATACAGTTGATAGACAGTTGCGATAGCCAATCAAATCACTTCTATATGGCCTCACGTTGAACGTGCCATTTACGCGTCCTGTGATTGGATACTCAACAGGACTGTTAACGGATGATTTTGAGAACACTTAGAGTTGCGAGACAGTTGCGATAGTTAATCAGATCACAAGTTTTTGACAGTAGCTGGTTTGTTACAACTAAAAGTTGTAAACTCTTGTTAAAGTGTGTCATGCTCCTCATTTAATTTACATCAGGGGTGTCAAACTCAAATACAGTGTGGGCCAAAATTTTAAACTGAACAAAGCCGCGGGCCAAGGTTGAACAAATTAACCTTCTAGGTGGTAGCGTGCATTGTAGTGTCCCGGAAGAGTTAGTGCTGCAATGGGTTCTGGGTATTTGTTCTGTTGTGTTACGGTACGGATGTTCTCCCGAAATGTGTTTGTTATTCTTGTTTGGTGTGGGTTCACAATGTGGCACATATTTGTAACAGTGTTAAAGTTGTTCATACGGCCACCCTCAAGTGTCACCTTAATGGCTGTTGGCCAAGTATGGATGCATTCACCTTTGAGTGTGTATAAGCCGCTTACATTATGAAGCTGTTTGTATGGAGGATAAGCGGACGTGACGACAGGTTTTAGAGAACGTTAAAGGCAGTGCCTTTAAGGCACGGCCCCCAATTTTGTTGTCCGGGTGAAAATCGGGAGATATTCAGGAGAATGGTTGCCCAGGGAGATTTTCGGGAGGGGCACTGAACTTCGGAAGTCTCCCGGGAAAATCGGGAGGGTTGGCAAGTAAGAATATTAGCGGTGAATGCGGTGTTACAGCGGCACAGCCACTGTATAATAATGGCGGGCCAGCTCTAATGTTAATTTGTTATTGCCTCAAGGGCCAAATGAAATTTGACACCCATGATTTACATTGTTACATGTTTATTTGCCGTCATCATGTGGTCAGGGCAGTTAATATACCTTTGAGAAGTGTGGACTTTGAATCAAACTTAATTGACAAGAAGTTCCACAAGCAAAGCAAATAAAGTTATGGTATGTGTTTTAATTGCTGATGCGTTGTGATTTATCTTTAAATGCGCCAGAAAATAACCCGTTTTGTACATTGTCGATGTGATGCTGTGCACAGCAGTGCGTAAATGTGTTCCTGTATAGCAGGGGTCACCAACCTTTTTGAAACCAAGAGCTACTTCTTGGGTACTGATTAATGCGAAGGGCTACCAGTTTGATACACACTTAAAAAAATTGCCAGAAATAGCCAATTTGCTCAATTTACCTTTAATAAATTTCTCTCTCTCTTTCTCTCTCTCTCTCTCTCTCTCTGTCTCTCTCTGTATATATATATATATATATAAAAATATGGGTATTTCTGTCTGTCATTCTGTCGTACATTTATTTTCCTTTTACGGAAGGTTTTTTGTAGAGAATAAATGATGAAAAAAAACACTTAATCGAACGGTTTAAAAGAGGAGAAAACAGAAAAAAAATGCAAATAAAATTTTGAGACATAGTGTATCTTCAATTTCGACTCTTTAAAATTCAAAATTCAACCGAAAACAATTAAGAGGAAAAACTAGCCAATTCGAATCTTTTTAAAATAAATAAAACAAATAATTTATGGAACAGCATTAGTAATTTTTCTTGATTAAGATTGATTTTAGAATTTTGATGACGTGTTTTAAATAGGTTAAAATCCAATCTGCACTTTGTTAGAATATATAACACATTGGACCAAGCTATATTTCTAGCAAAGACAAATCATTATTTCTTCTAGATTTTCCAGAACAAAAATTTTAAAATAAATTCAAAAGACTTTGAAATAAGATTTAAATTTGATTCTACATATTTTCTAGATTTGCCAGAATAATTTTTGGAAATTTTAATCATAATACGTTTGAAGAAATATTTCACAAATATTCTTCGTCGAAAAAACAGAAGCTAAAATGAAGAATTAAATTAAAATGTATTTATTATTCTTTACAATAATAAAAAAAATACTTGAACATCGATTTGAATTGTCAGGAAAGAAGAGGAAGGAATTTAAAGGAAAAGGTATATGTGTTTAAAAATCCCTAAAATCATTTTTAAGGTTGTATTTTTTCTAAAATTGTCTTTCTGAAAGTTATAAGACGCAAAGTAAAAAAATAAATGAATTTATTTAAACAAGTGAAGAACAGGTCTTTAAAATATTTTTGGGGATTTTCAAATTCTATTTGAGTTTTGTCTCTCTTAGAATTAAAAATGTCGAGCAAAGCGAGACCAGCTTGTTAGTAAATAACGTTTAAAAAATAGAGGCAGCTCACTGGTAAGTGCTGCTATTTGAGCTATTTTAAGAACAGGCCAGCGGGCTAATCATTTGGTCCTTACGGGCTACCTGGTGCCCGCGGGCACCGGGTTGGTGAGCCCTGCTGTATAATATTTCTCCAGCGATGATCATGTTGTGACATCAAATATGGTATTTTGAGAGGTAATTATTGAAGTCGGAGATCACTTAAGGCCGAAGTGGGAAACGCACGGCCTGCCGCTGCAGTTTGGTCATAGTTAACTCAAAATTCCATCCATCCCTTTTCTACCATTAGTCCCTCTTGGGGTTGCCAAATTAATTGCAATTAATTCCAGATAAATATTATTGTTTGTCATTAATAAGTGTACCCCAGACAGATCATTTTACATTTTCATTACCATGACTGGACAATTGGTTTGATTTTAATGAAATGTTTTAAAAACATAATGCTTTTTTAAACAGCTCAACACAAAAGGGACATAAACAGTCTTTTAATGACATTATTAAAAAAAATAGCCGTTGTGCATTGGTGTCTTGCCATATTTTTTATTTTGTGGGAACACATAATTTGTATTTCGCTGTAGGAGGACTTGCATTCAGAGGAGCTACACTTCCATAGATGATGTTTGGTGATGTAATCTGTGATATTTCTACCTAAATAACTACTTTTGATATTCTGTACATTACATGTTGTACAAGGTAATGGTAATCATATTTCTGCACGACCTTCTCTATTAATTATTAAAATGTAATATTCAGCCTGAAAGGAGGACTATTAATTAGAACAGGTTATAATGTCATGATTTTTCACTACAGATCATGTATGTTTTTGTTTTATGTTATTAATGTTGCCAGTGCTCCTAAGCCTCCCTTAGTTACGTTTTCCTGTTGCTAGGAGCATTGAGCGTCTGTCCCCTTTCAAGCTCATGTCCCCGTGCACTCGCAAGTATTGACATTTTCCATTTTTCTTATTCTAGCCACGTTTAACTGTTTTCTTTTTCACGCTTAAAGACCGTCACGTTGTTCGCTCGTGGCAAGTTTTTGATTTTTCACTGCACGCTATATTGCGTCTTAGTTTTCATAATTTAGCCTTGCCATGGTTTAAAAGAGACTTCTCTTACTTGCAAGTTGTTCTCTTACCCGTCCTTCCTCATTTTGGGAAACACAATCCACGTGACAACATGACCAGAACGTAACAGAATTCAACCGCTGAAAGAAGTGTTCCTTGCGGACTCAGACAAGAGAAGAATCCTGATGGAGATGAGAATGGTGAGAATGGTGAGTTTGAGGATGAAGAGGGGAAAGAGTTGGATCTCTCTACGGAGGCGATGGAAGCCTGAAGTTGATTGATGACTGTGGAGAGACGGAGCCGACGAGCCGACAGCGGGGTAGGACAAACGGCGGTCCTACTCAAGATGGCGGCCAGGGGGCGGAGTGTGCGGCGGAGCGGAGAGGCGGGGCGCGCTTGGAGCGACGCTGCAGCAATCAGAGTCAGGTGCGTAAACCACACACCTGCATCTTCTCCTGCAGTTTAAAAGGGGAGAAGGAGGAGCCATCGTGGCAGAAGACGGAGGAGAAACTGCAACAACAAGACGACGAGAGTGAAGAGTGACTAGAAGAAGGATGAACCCGAGAGGAAGACGCAGTCACCGGCCACCGAAAGGTGTGCCGAGACGAGCAGCAAAGGAGGGCGCGCTAGAAATTGGCGCGACCAACTGGGACACAACAAGGTTTATTGAAACAATAAACAAGTGTCAAACCTGCTATGATGCGTCTTGTATAGATGGTCCTTGCAACCCACACGATGATGGCTGGAGACCTGTCACAGTGCTCGTCTCGGCTTGCCTTTCGGTGGCCGGTGACTGCGTCTTCCTCTCGGGCTCATCCTTCTTCTGGTCGCTCTCATCGTCATCTGCAACCCACACGATGACGGCTGGAGACCTGCCACTGTGACAGGTCTCCAGCCGTCATCGTGTGGGTTGCAAGGACCATCTATACAAGACGCATCATAGCAGGTTTGACACTGGTTTATTGTTTCAATAAACCTTGTTGTGTCCCAGTCGGTCGCGCCAATTTCTAGCGCGCCCTCCTTTGCTGCTTGTCTCGGCTCGCCTTTCGGTGGCCGTTGACTGCGTCTTCCTCTCAGGCTCATCCTTCTTCTGGTCGCTCTCGTCGTCATTTGTTGTTGCAGTTTATCCTCCGTCTTCTGCCACGATCGCTCCTCCTTCTCCCCTTTTTAAACCGCAGGAAAAGATGCAGGGATTGAGAGCAGGTGTGTGGTTTACGCACCTGACTCTAATTGCTGCAGCGTCGCTCCAAGTGCGCCCCTCCTCTCCGCTCCGCCGCACACTCCGCCCCTTGCCGCCATCTTGAGTAGGATTGCCGTTTGTCCTACCCCGGTGTCGGCTCCGTCTCTCCACAATTACAAATGTAGCAAAGACGGAAAACCACTACCTCTCCTGATCTCAAGACGTTTAGAAGTCGTCCCCGGCACGGTAACCACTTGCATCACCCTCTCGCCAGACGCAGGCACAGTCAGCTGTCCGTTCTTTATTCCAGCCAGATGTTGGTTTAATTAACTCCCACCTCTCTTCCGTTGTCACGGATTAGGATATCATCCAGCACGGCCATGACTCTTTCCCGTTCCAGCATGATGACGACATCCCACCGTGACACCGTCGAAGAAGGTGCTGTGGCACTTTTCAATGACATCACACCCCCGTCACCTGAAGCACGCATGCATAGACTGAGGCACTGACAAAGGGAACATTGAGCTCCGCAAGCATGTGATGCGCTATACACAGACACTTTTTTTCCCAGCCTTGTCTGCCAGGCAGCCTTCACTTAGTGTCATTAATTCAAAGGCTGTTGACAACATGTACAATATTTTAAGGGCTGTGGCAGCCAGTCAAACTACGCCCCCCCCAATGCTCAAGCTCTTCATCTGAAGGAACAAGCTCCGCACATAGTGACTTTTTGGCTTCCAAGAGTCTTAATCCTATATATTGTCCTGTTCCATGGCAGAATCATGTTCCGTACTTGCTCTAAAGGTACCTTGTAAAGAAGCTAAGGAGGAGGAAGATATAACCCATCCTCTAACCTCCCCCTTTACAACCTTGGCATCTTCTCCTGCAATCACCGGGAGTGTCTTGAATCTCCTTCTTAAAGGAAAGGGTATGTGTGCTCGTAGCTTTCCAGCTAAGAATGCACAGCTCCCTCTAGCACAAGCTCTTCCTTCTGCTAAGGCGCCGCTTGCCTCTTCACCAGCAGGGGTGCTATCGGCTCAAGCGCCGGCTTCACTTCCAATTTCAGCGCAGCAATGTACTGGGGCCATCCAGAGAAGTACAGCCTGGCGTGGTTGGAAGACTGGTTCCAGAAGGTGCTGAGGGAGCTGGAGATGAAGTTATCTTGCATGGCAGTGGGTCAGGGTGTGTCTCCACAAGTTCATGCCAGGCTCACCCAAACATCTCCGCCAGTCCCAGCCAAACTCGTCCAAGCAGCAACGCCCGCCCAAGCCAAGCTTGCTACAGCTCCAAAGCCTGCCCAGCCACCTCCTGCTCCAGCTCCAAAGCCTGCCATCCGCCTACTGCTCCAGCTCTGCAAACACCACCAGTAATCCCATTGGGCCTGCAGACGCCACCAGCAACCTTGGTGGGTAAGATTTTGAGGCACCGATGTCAGCGAGCTGCTACGGTATCAAAATCTAAAAGAAAAACTCAAATTCCAAAACCTGAGGTGTCATCTGAATCAAAAGATTCTCTGGACACAGGACATAATGGGAAGCAACACTTGATGCTAAAAAAAAAAAAATGGTCGATGACATACAAAGAGTAAGATTTGAACACAAAGCAGACCTGGAAAGAGTAATAGGAGAATTTAAAGCAGATCAGAGAAAAGCAACAACATAATACAAAGAAGATCTGAGATGTCTGCAGGATAATATAGAAAGTCTGCAAAGTCAGAATGACAACATATTAAAGGACTTTTAGGGGATTGTGTCAAGAAATGAGGACTCTTCAAGAAGAAGTTATTGCAGTGAGGAATATATATAAAGATAAAATGTATCAGAATAAACGAATGAATGATATCATTATGACAGGGCAGCAAATTAAACCAATATCTTATGTTAAAGCTGTTATTTGTGGAGGAGAACCAGATGACATATATATTGTCTCAGCAGAACACCAAACGGTCAACTTTCTGCAATCAACGGAAATTCAAATCGACTTTAATACCATCGAAACATGCATCCCACTGAGTGGAAGAAATAACAACATCGCTCCTGTCATATTTGTGGAACTCGTTAACAGAAAATGTAACACAAAATGTAATGCTGAAATGGCCAAGAAAGAATGTAACTTGAGGAAACAGGGAGAAATTCAGGGAACTTGGAGCGCCAACTGTAAAATCTAAATCAAACTGAATGGAGGTCTAGAAGCAAGAGTCCTTGTTGTCTATGACATCAAGGACCTGGACAAATATTAAAGTTGACACTGCTTCCACAGGGACGATGATAAAGGGGTCTGATGGAAAACCAACACCTGAATTAAACACTAACACTACTAAATTGCAAGGGACCACTAAACAAGACGTCCTCGATTCAGGAGTGCATCCACCTACAATTATAGAGATTATTGAAAGAACATCAGAGATTGTTGGAATATTGTTGAGATTGTTAAAAAATGAAGATTGTTGAAATATCAGTCAGTCGTGCGGCGCGTGGTCTGCACGGGGCTGGCCCTGGGTGCTTGGTTGCCTCCGCGGTCCTCTCCTCCCTCCACGCAATGCACCGCTAGGTGGTCCTCTGCCAGTGTCACTGCTGCACCCAAGTCACGTGGGCTGTGGTACCGGACCCAGGCTGATGTCCGCGCCGGGATGGCCTCCAGGAATTGTTCGAGGATGACGAATTCCACCACCCAGTTGTCACAGTCCCTTGGCTACAGTCAAGGTATCACTGCATCCTGGAACTGCTGCCCGAGCACGAACGGGCGGTTCGTGGCCCAACAGTTGTCTCTGTTGGGCCAATTGTTGGCTGACCGCCTCCTGCTGGTTTGGCTCGCCGTTGCCACGTCCACTAGCACTTGTCCCAGTGCTGTCAGGGGACTCCGTGCCGTCATCTTTGGGCCACAGGTTACTTAAGCGCCAATTGTAAAGGCCTTTGGATGTGGGCTCTTTGTGGCCGGATAGACAGGCGGGACCCGCAGTCCAGGGTGCAACAAAGTCTTTTTATTTTGCATATTTTTAACTCGCGCGCGGCCTCCTGCTTGCTCGTCCGTGCTTTCCTCCCCCCTCAAGGCCTCGGCCCCTGCTGATAAAGGAAACCAGTGATTAGATAACCCGCCTCAGCTGGGCAATCCACTCACCTGTCAGCTGCTTCGAAGCCGGTCCA
Source organism: Nerophis ophidion (assembly GCF_033978795.1). Lineage (NCBI taxonomy): Eukaryota > Metazoa > Chordata > Actinopteri > Syngnathiformes > Syngnathidae > Nerophis > Nerophis ophidion. The sequence goes on along the minus strand of NC_084613.1, from coordinate 63,247,527 downwards.
TACACACGCCCTTCTCGCAGGAGGCACGCCGACCACGCCGCCCTTCCACAAGGAACTTATAGTTAACTTTGACAGCCCTATAAAACATGTGAGCAGACAAGACAATGCAACTTCCCAATCACTTACAGCTGAAGTGGATGTGAACAGTGACCCACAAACACATTCACATTCACAGACTGTGACAATCTTAGAAGAATCATTAGTATAGTTTTTGTGTTTGCACTTGTTTGGTAATCAGGTTGAATCATGACTCTTTTGTTGCCAGTGTTTTAACTCTTGGATTAATGACAAACTTCTAATGCTTCAAGTGATTGTTTCTGTACAAGTTAAACAAATGGACAATAAAAATATGTGTATGATTAGCACATTGCCTCAACATTGCTCAATTACCAGTGGACCTAATAAAACACACAGATTTTTATTACACCTTTTTTATTGCACCATAAAACTTGTTTGAACGCTTTATGCTAATCTTTATTCAACGTATGGATACGTAAAGGGAGGATGAAATGTACTTACAGGGACATAAATATATCCAATCTAGGAGAATATTTTCCGTTCTTTGAGCACAACTTGTGTACGCCGTTGACTACATTGATCCAGTCAACCTTTTTACACAGAATTAGGATGATAAAAACACACCGGTTGAATGGGTACAAATATATATATATATATATATATATATATATATATATATATACAGTGTATATATATATATATATATATATATATATATATATATATATATATATATATATATATAGTATATATATGGTCGAGATTTCTGTGGTTTATCCGTTATACAGTGCTCAATACAGGGGTGGAGCAGAATATACGATAGGTTTCGCAGGTGTCCCTTTACAAACAGCTAGGGATAGGGATGTATAAAATCTGTTTCACAGGGAAAACTGTGAAACAGGCTTGTAGGGAGGATATAACCTCTGTGTTTTTTCTTGACCTAACATATATATATATATATATATATATATATATATATATATATATATATATGTTTCAAAAAACATATGCAACCTATGATTAAAAGAGAAACTGTTTATTATATATCGCCCAGACCTGTCATCCCTCAACAAGCGCAGTGAAATCATATCAGCATGCCGTCACAGACAAAAACACCTCCTTGGTAACACATGAGCCAATCACCACGCCCCCACGCCGGCCTGTACCTACCCACTCTGTGCCCTATATAAACCATTGTATGTGATTGCTTCCATTAAAATCTCCTGACGGTTGAGGTAACCCTTCATGAAACAGTTCTGTAGAGATGTAGTAGTCTTGTGATTTTTCCCACACATACACATACACAAACACATATATATATATATATATATATATATATATATATATATATATATATATATATATATATATATATATGCGGTTATTCACATTTTGTTCCCAGTTAACTCAAAATGCATCGCTATTAATCGCAGATTGGCATAATTCTCCATCAATAATAAGTGTACCCAAGACAGATACTTTTCAGGGGTTGCCTTCATTTTGCTGCATGACAATGTTGTAACCTTCTCAATTAACAGAATGTAACATTGAGCCTGCTAATAATTCTGTAATTGACGATTCAACCAGAACATGTATAAAATAATTTACACAATATTTCAGCCAGCCAGAAAAATCTCAGAGTAACAATACAAAACATCTCTGACACAGCATGATAGTAATGTAAGACATTGTTTTGATGTGAATGTCAGGGTTTCCCCTGAATTGTCAAAATCCCTGAGGCGGTGGGGATGTGGTCGATATGATGTCATTGTATAACTTGCTATCATGCGTATATTCTTTAAAAAGGCAAAAAAATTGTGGATACACAGTCGTGGTCAAAAGTTTACATACACTTGTAATGAACATAATGTCATGGCTGTCTTGCGTTTCCAATCATTTCTACAACACTTATTTTTTTGTGATAGAGTGATTGGAGCACATACTTGTTGGTCACAAAAACATTCATTAAGTTTGGTTCTCTTATGAATTTATTATGGGTCTACTGAAAATGTGATCAGATCTGCTGGGTCAAAAGTATACATACAGCAATGTTAATATTTGGTTACATGTCCCTTCGCCAATTTCACTGCAATAAGGTGCTTTTGGTAGCCATCCACAAGCTTCTGGCAAGCTTCTGATCAGTCCTCTTGACAAAATTGGTGCAGTTCAGCTAAATGTTTTGGTTTTCTGACATGGACTTGTTTCTTCAGCATTGTTTAAGTCAAGACTTTGAGAAGGCCATTCTAAAACCTTAATTCAAGACTGATTTAGCCATTCCTTTACCACTTTTGATGTGTTTGGGGTCATTGTCCTGTTGGAACACCCAACTGCACTCTAAACCCAACCTCCGGGCTGATAATTTTAGGTTTTTCTGAAGAATTTGGAGGTAATCCTACTTTTTTATCGTCCCATTTACGCTCTGTAAAGCAAAACATGCCCAGAGCATAATACTACCACCACCATGCTTGACAGTAGGATTGGTGTTCCTGGGATTAAAGGCTTCACCTTTTCTCCTCCAAACATGTTGCTGGGTATTGTGGTCAAACAGCTACATTTTTGTTTCATCTGAAATCACATGGACAAAGAAAAAACCTTCTGGAGGAAAGTTTTGTGGTCAGAGTTATAGAATATATTGGAAACTTAAGACAGCCATGACATTATGCTCTTTACAAGTGTATGTAAACTTTTGATCGCGACTGTACATCTGTTATTAGGTGTAGCTTTATCATATATATTTTCTTACATAATATCGTTTTGTTCTATTTTTAACATAATCCACCCATAAATTTTCTACCACTTGTCCCTCTCGGGGTCGTAGGGGATGCTGGAGCCTAATCCCAGTTGCACACGGGCGGAAGGCGAGTATACACCCTGGACAAGTCGCCACCTCATCACAGGGCCAACACAGATAGACAGCCAACATTCACACTCACATTCACACACTAGAGCCAATTTAGTGTTGCCAATCAACCTATCCCCAGGTGCATGTCAATTAAAATAAATAAATATACCATATTTGTTATCAAATAAATGGCATATAACTCATATGATATGAAAATGGGTAGGAGTATATAAACTCTGCTTCTTTCTACTCCTTTTCGGACGTGCTGTAATGAAACATCTAGAAATATGTGATTCATTACATTTTAATTGTATGCATGTTGGAAATAAACTGAAATTGAACTGATCAGTATCACACCTGTGACTAGTTGAAATTAGGCATTTTATAAGCCTAATTGCCTAAGCCTTTATTGTGCAATTTCCCTGAGCAGTTTTCTAGTGAATATTTTGTCTGTTACTTTTTCCTAGTACTTATGTGGCTTGGCCCTCTTTTTTAATTGCATTTAGTTTTTTCTGGTCGTCAGTTTTTTTCACTCTTACTCCTTAGTGTTTTAAAGGGGAACATTATCACCAGACCTATGTAAGCGTCAATATATACCTTGATGTTTCAGAAAAAAGACCATATGTTTTTTTAAACGATTTCCGAACTCTAAAAGGGTGAATTTGGCGTTTGAAACGCCTTTAAATTGTTCGCTGGCGGAGCAACGACCTTTCACTCGTAACGTCACAACAGGAAGCAATCCGCCATTTTCTCAAACACATAACACACACCAAGTCAAATCAGCTCTGTTAATTTTCGTTTTTTCCACTGTTTTCCGTACCTTGGAGACATCATGCCTTGTCGGTGTGTTGTCGGAGGGTGTAACAACATGATCAGGGACGGATTCAAGTTGACTTAAGTGGAGTGTTCTAATCATACATATCAATGGTCACGGCATGCTAATCGATACTAACATGCTATTTAGGCTAGCTGTATGTACATATTGCATCATTATGCCTCATTTGTAGCTATATTTGCATCCAGCCTTTCCCTCCACCCACATTTAATGCCAAACAAACAAATACCAATCAACGGATTCAAGTTGCACCAGTGGTCAAAAGATGTATCGTTGGTTAGAAGGCGATTGCCGAATTCATCCTCGTTGCCGTTGTCTGTTGTGATATGGCTCAATAGCTTCAGTTTCTTCTTCAATTTTGTTTTCGCTATCTGCCTCCACACCATCCGTTTCAATCCATGCGTAATCTGTTGAATCACTTAAGCCGCTGAAATCTGAGTCTGAATCTGAGTTAATGTCGCATATCTTTGGGGCGGCATAGCTCGGTTGGTAGAGTGGCCGTGCCAGCAACTTGAGGGTTGCAGGTTCGATTCCCGCTTCCGCCATTCTAGTCACTGCCGTTGTGTCCTTGGGCAAGGCACTTTACCCACCTGCTCCCAGTGCCACCCACACTGGTTTAAATGTAATTTAGATATTGGGTTTCACTATGTAAAGCGCTTTGAGTCATTAGAGAAAAGCGCTATATAAATATAATTCACTTCACTTCACATCTTTCTGTTCTATCCGCCATGTTTGTTTGTATCGGCATCACGCAGTGACGTCACAAGAAAATGGACGGGTGGATATAGCGATGGTGAAAATCAGGCACTTTGAAGCAGTTTTTCGGGATATTGCGTGATGGGTAAAATTTTGAAAAAAACTTTGAAAAATAAAATAAGCCACTGGGAACTGATTTTTATTCGTTGTAACCCTTTTGAAATTGTGATAATGTTCCCCTTTAAACTTTGACCTGTTTCTGTTAAAAAATCATGTATATATATTATCACACAAACTTTAGTATGCTTAAAGTCTGTTGCCATAGTTATTAGCTATTGTGCTCAATCAAGCTGCATTTTTTATATCTGTGTAATGAAAAAACTTCTTGTCTGGGAGGTGGCCTCAGCCACAGATGTTATCTTTGTTTTAGCCCGCTAACAGCCGAGGAATTCTAAGACCTCAACGAAGATAAAATGACAGCACGCAGACGAAGCAAAAACAAAGAAATCAAAAGGCCCTCAGCACATTCCGTCACATATTGTGCGTACTGGACCTGCTTTGCATAATATATGTGACCACTCCTTTTAGAGGCAGCCTTACTGATGTTGACTGTGGAACTCCTGAATAAATAGAGAGATGCGGGAGCTATACCTTAGAGCGTAGGGTGAGACTGTGACTAAGTGTGCAGCGCCATGCGTTCTCCTCGTGAGCTAAATTGAACTCTGTCGCTGCATGGTTCCTTGCTTCTTGTCTGATTAATATATGTCACCAGTGTTTGAACCTGACAGTTTCTCACCTCTTTTGGTAATTAAATCCATTTTATTGATATTTTGCTTGAATCTCTGCTTTCGAGTCCTAATATGCCGCCATACCGGCCATTGTGACCAAACAGTAAGGCCAATATGGACCCCGCAGACTCTGAGCGTTTTGCCCTGGCATTAAATAGCCAAAGCAAACTTATTATCCAACACAAAACATATTTTCGTGAGATCATGGAAGTAATCAAAACATTTCCGTTAATTTGGCATCTGTTAGCACCCACTTGCAGCAGCTTGCAGAGATACGGTCAGGCCCACTGCCTTGCCATCTGCTGCGGTGTCACCTGCCCATATTTTAAGGAGCCCAACATACCTCATCCCAATCGCTGCGCTGTCTACCATCTGGCTATGCAAACCAATTGTTGCAGCAGCTGTCCGGGTGGCTGGTTTCAGATAATCATAGAGGTGCACTTGCTGGATGTGGAGGTCCTGGGCTGGAGTGGTTACACGTGGTCTGTGGTTGTGAGGCCGGTTGGATGTACTGCCAAATTATCTGAAACGTCTTTGGAGAAGACTTATGGTAGAGAAATATAACTTATTAAATCCTGCAATCAACATGCCAACTGCACACTCCGTCAAAACTTGTGACATCTGTGGCATTGTGTTGTGCGACTGCACATTTCAGAGTGGACTTTTATTGTGGGCAGCCTTAGGCACACCTGTCCAATAATTATGCTGTTCAATCAGCATCTTGATATGCCACAATTTTTCAAATTGTTGCTAGTGTTTGTTTATTTGTAATGTAATGTAATGGGAAGAAGCTAACTGTTTATGGCCACTATACTCCGAATACAGTTACATATACTGTATGTGTTCATACTATGGTCACATTTGTCCACCCGTGCAGATCGCTTTTTGCTTGAGTCTCTGCTTTGGGGTCCCATTCTGCCGCCATACCCGCCATCATGACGTAATAATAAATATTATTAATGCATCTACAAGGGGTTAAGCTAACCCTGTCTTTAAATCCTAGCGACACCTTTGTTTCAAACTTTAATCAGGGGTCCTTGAGTGCACCACAGGTGTGTGCTATGATATGACAATAGTTGTATTATATTTGTACCCCTCTTGCATCACCTCATCCTGGTTCCCAAATACTGGTGCTGTGTGTGAATGCATACATGTGAGTTTTGTTATGATGTAAGTGTTGAGTGAACAGTGAATGTTCAAAGCTTGGTTTGCCACTACCAGAAGGAATAAATAATTTTGCATTTTTGCAAGGGGATGTAGATTGTTACACATTAATTAATTTGATTGAACAATCATATTATATATATATTTTTAATTAATCTGATCTTTTATGACATTGTCGTTTATAATGGACAGGTTCAAATGATCAGAAAAATCTTTACAAAAGGCCATTCCATGATCATGTTTAAGAAGAATAATGTTTTCACCATTTATTTAAAATATTACACAGTACAAAAAACATCAAGTGACAATAAATCACGACTGAACTAGTAAATGAGACTAACATTGAAGTTTATTGGAGAAAGTTATTATTTTTCCATGTGTTATGTGTATAGATGCTGTATATTCCAGAGCATCATGTCTGCAAAAGGAGTTACAGCTGCACACTACACTGTACCTTCTTGTTCGACTTAGCCAAGTACCTGTTCTGAATATACATAAGTATTTTTGTACCCCCTGGTGGTATAATTGATCAATGCATCTTAATGGAAGAACCTGTTAAAAACCAACTAAGAACCAAAAGAAGGACTAATGTTTTGAACCTCAAGGTGCTGAGATGATAGAGAATGAAAACAAACCACAAAGACATAGTTTAAAAGTTATATTCACAGTCTAATGAAGTAGAAATGACAGTCAAAGTAGTGTTGGTCAACTGCCTTACCAAGTGACTTCAATGACATGTGTCACTGTCTGTCTAGGTCTCATGCGATTTAGATCTGGATTAGTGCCAAAGGTGATTGACAGCCTCACTAATCCAGAGGAGGGGGTTTGGGGAGGCCGAGGGGGATTTAACTCTTGATAATTGGCCTAGTGGTCTAGAGCTTGAACTCGTTGACTTACAAAACCAATGAAGTTTGCACATTGTGTAAAACGTAAATAAAAACAGAATACAATGATTTACAAATCCTATTCAACGTATATTCAATTGAATACACTGAAAAGACAAGATAGTTAACGTTTGAACTGGTAAACTTTGTTATTTTTTGCAAATATTACCTCATTTGGAATTTTATGCCTGCAATGTTTCAAAAAAGCTGGCACAAGTGGCAAAAAAGACTGACAATGTTGAGGAATGCTCATCAAACACTTATTTGGAACATCCCACAGGTGAATAGGCTAATTGGGAACAGGTGGGTGCCATGATTGGGTATTAAAGCAGCTTTCATGAAATGCTCAGTCATGCACAAACAAAGATGGGGCGAGGGTCACCACTTTGTGAACAAATGTGTGAGCAAACCGTCGAACAGTTTAAGAAGAACATTTCTCAACAAGCTATTGCAAGGAATCTAGGGATTTCACCATTTACAGTCCGTAACATCATCAAAAGGTTCAGAGAATCTGGTGAAATCACTGCATGTAAGTGGCAAGGCCGTGACCATCGATCCCCCAGGCGGTACTGCATCAAAAATCCACACCAGTGTGTAAAGCATACCACTACATAGGCTCAGGAACACTTCAGAAAACCACTGTCAGTAACTATAATTTGTCGCTACATCTGCAAGTGCAAGTTAAAACTCTACAATGCAAAGCGAAAGCCATTTATCGACAACACCCAGAAACGCAGCTGGCTTTGCTGGGCCCATCTGAGATGGACTGATGCATGTTGCGATCTGTGGCTCAGATCTTCACGTGTTTGTTTTTTCATTCTCTGTCTGACCCGTTTATTTCCTGTTTTTATCCATCACTATGGTTACACATCAGTCCACCTGCTAGTCTCGCCCCGCACACCTGCTAATAATTTTCACCCTCCTATTTAAGCTCACCTTTTCTGTTCACTCATTCTCGGATCCTAATTTGCCCACGCGCATCAGTGACGACTCTCATCATTCGTATGTATTTTCTCGCTAGCTCTCACGCCAAGCCACTTTATTGTCTAGCTTTCATGCTAAATGTTTTGTTTACTCTTTTGTGTCCTCGTACCAAGTTCTAGTTTTCCTTGTTTTATCCTAGCTTTCACGCTAGCGTCTTTTGTTTACTTTTTCTCTTTACACCAGTATTTTTGTTCATAGACTTTTGTTATTAAATACCCTTTATCTTACCTATGCTGTGTTCTGCTTCGACGCATCCACGGGAAAACCACACCGGCATTACAATGCCGAAGAAGAGTCTTCACAGTAGGATCCGAGCATCAAGAGTTTTTTCCGCGTCGAAACCACGGGAGGAACCCTTCGACTTAGGGTTGTGGTTGGAGCTCATGGCTTGGGAGCAGGAAAGACTCGACTGTGGGCCTGAAGTCTCCTCCGAAGCCGTTCGCGCTGCCCCGAAGAAGCGGGGGGTCCAGTGGAGAGGTCCCCCGCGCGGCAGTAATGTTCCAGCACCACTTATTCCTCCCCATGGACACAGCAAGTTTCACCCCGTCCAGGATTCACCCGTCATTACCGGTAATCCTGCTTGTTTTTTTTCAAATCATTCCTTAAGCTGCCATGACACTTTTTCTGACACAAGCGATGACGTCATTTGGGGAACGCCCACCGGTGACGCAACACCGGCCTCTGTTGATGACATTTTTTCAGAAGATTTTTTTATTGTGGACGATATATCTCAGCCATTTTCCAAAAACTTGGACAGTAATAATACTTTCACACAGTATCAGGACATTTATATTGATTCTAGTCACCCTCAGTATATTGTTAATTGTCAAGATCAGCCTCCCATTACTTTGGCCCCGCCCACATCTCAGCCTATTTCACGTCCTACCCCCACGTCACCTGATTTTGAAACTGACCTAGAAAAATATAGTCCTGCCTGGATGGACGAGTGGTACAGGAGAGTTTTGATTGAACTGGAGCTGGAGGAGAAATTTCTTGCTGCTCAGAACAATCCTCTCCTCATACAGACTAATGGGGTGGAGTCTGCCCTCCTCCAAACCTCCCACCGCCCGCCCTTACGGTCAGCCTCTGTCCAACTGGGCCCCGTCTGGAATCCGGGTCTTGAGGGGAGGGCCAGTATTACTACTAAGCCTCCTAGACCTCCACCACCGGTGTTTACCCCTGTTATACCACTACGGCCTCCTAGACCTCCTCCACCGGTGTTCTCCCCGGTCAAGTCACGCCCTCTTAGACCTCCTCCACCTGTGTTCCGTCTGTGCCCTAGTTCTAGTTTTAGTCACAGTCTCTCTCAGAGTTCGAGTCCCAGCCTTCTTCGTAGCCCATGCTCTAGTCCTACTCGTAGACCGACTTGTAGACTGAGTCGTAGTCCAAGTCCTGGTCCGAGTTTCCGTTCTGATTCTAGTTGTAGTCCTAGTCTTTCTCGTAGTCGTCGTAGTCCTAGTTCCACTCGTAGACTGATCCGTAGTCCGAGTCCTGTTTCGAGTCCGGTCCCGAGTCTTGTTTCTTGCCTTTGTAATATTAGTACTGATTCCCCTCGTGGTCTTAGTCCGAACCCTAGTCCTTACCCAAGTTCTTGTCCGAGCCCCAGTGTTACTGTAAGTCCTAGTCTTTGTCCTAGTCCTTGCCCGAGCACCAGTTTGATTGTTAGTCCCAGTCCTTGCCCAAGCCCTAGTTTGACCGTTTGTCCTAGTTCTTGCCCAAGCCCTGGTATGACTGTAAGTCCTGGTCGTTGCCCAAGCCCTTCTCAAAGCACTAGTGTGATTGTGAGTCCTGGTCCTCTCTCAAGTCCTTGCCCGAGTCCTAGTGTTTGTCTTATCACTCATCATAGTCCTAGTCCTGCTCACAGCCAGTCCCCTAGTTCTCCTCGGCAGACCCCTGTGCCTGCTCCTCGGCTGAAGCCGACGCCTGCTCCTCGGCTGAAGCCGACGCCTGCTCCTCGGCTGAAGCCGACGCCTGCTCCTCGGCTGAAGCCGACGCCTGCTCCTCGGCTGAAGCCGACGCCTGCTCCTCGGCTGAAGCCGACACCTGCTCCTCGGCTGAAGCCGACACCTGCTCCCAGTCTGGTTCTCACACCAGCACATAACTCTCGCCTGGTTTTCACACCAGAAGATGTTTCTAGCCTTGTTCTCACGCCAGTTTCAGACTCTAAACTGGTTCTCACGCCAGCACTAACTCCAAGGCTGGAGCCCACTCCGGTACCAGCACCACGACAGGTACCGGTGCCAGCTCCGCGCCGCCAAGCACCGGTGCCAGCTCCGCGCCGCCAAGCACCGGTGCCAGCTCCGCGCCGCCAAGCACCGCCGACGACGGGGCTGGAGCCCACACCAGCGTCGACGACGGGGCTGGAGCCCACACCAGCGTCGACGACGGGGCTGGAGCCCACACCAGCGTCGACGACGGGGCTGGAGCCCACACCAGCGTCGACGACGGGGCTGGAGCCCACACCAGCGTCGACGACGGGGCTGGAGCCCACACCAGCGTCGACGACGGGGCTGGAACCCACACCAGCACCACCGACGACTACGCCTGCATTCACGTCGATGACGACTCCTGCGGCTCCCAGGCCGCCTCCGACGACTCCTGCGGCTCCCAGGCCGCCTCCGACGACTCCTGCGGCTCCCAGGCCGCCTCCGACGACTCCTGCGGCTCCCAGGCCGCCTCCGACGACTCCTGCGGCTCCCAGGCCGCCTCCGACGACTCCTGCAGCACCCGCATCATCCTCGCCAGCTGCACTCGGGCCTGCTTTGGCTGCAGTCCCCGCACCCTCGTCTGCTGCTTCCAAGCCTGCTGGGATTTCGGTGCTGAGGCGTCGTCCACCACGTCGATCACGGGCGTGGCCTCTGCGAGGTCATCCTCCTCGCCAGACACTCCCTCCTCCATGTCGGCCACGGATGTGGCCGTGCCCGGGTCGTACGCCTCGCCGGGCACCTCATCCTGCGAGGCGGCCACTAATGTGGCCTTTTCGAGGTCGCCTGCCAAAACTTTTTCGGCAGCAGCGTTCCACCCGCCGCCGCCACATGATGTGTCCTCGGTGGATTCGGGGACATGCGATCTGGCGACCCTCCACCGTGGCCTCCCTCCGCCCTCCCTTCGTTTGTGAACTTTCTGGTTTTGGGGAGGGGGTTCAAGTTTTTGTTTGTTTTTTAAGACATCTGGTATCTGTCTTTTGTTGGGGGGGAATACTGTTGCGATCTGTGGCTCAGATCTTCACGTGTTTGTTTTTTCATTCTCTGTCTGACCCGTTTATTTCCTGTTTTTATCCATCACTATGGTTACACATCAGTCCACCTGCTAGTCTCGCCCCGCACACCTGCTAATAATTTTCACCCTCCTATTTAAGCTCACCTTTTCTGTTCACTCATTCTCGGATCCTAATTTGCCCACGTGCATCAGTGACGACTCTCATCATTCGTATGTATTTTCTCGCTAGCTCTCACGCCAAGCCACTTTATTGTCTAGCTTTCATGCTAAATGTTTTGTTTACTCTTTTGTGTCCTCGTACCAAGTTCTAGTTTTCCTTGTTTTATCCTAGCTTTCACGCTAGCGTCTTTTGTTTACTTTTATCTTTACACCAGTATTTTTGTTCATAGACTTTTGTTATTAAATACCCTTTATCTTACCTATGCTGTGTTCTGCTTCGACGCATCCACGGGAAAACCACACCGGCATTACAATGCCGAAGAAGAGTCTTCACAATGCAAAGTCGAAAAGTGTTCTGTGGTCTGACGAGTTCACATTTCGAATTGTTTTTGAAAACTGTGGACGTTGTGTCATCCGGACCAAAGAGGAAAAGAACCATCTGGATTGTTATAGAAAAAAAATCTTCATGTGTAAGGAATATCTAAAAATCCTATTTATTATTAGAAAGCAGATCAGATGATGACTGATGTCAAGTAGATTTATTTAAAGATACATCTACCGTATTTTTCGGACAATAAGTCGCAGTTTTTTTCATAGTTTGGCCGGCGGTGCGACTTATACTCAGGAGCGACTTATGTGTGAAATTATTAACATGTTACCGTAAAATATCAAATAATATTATTTAGCTCATTCACGTAAGAGACCAGATGTATAAGATTTCATCCGATTTAGCGATTAGGAGTGACAGATTGTTATGTAAACGTATAGCATGTTCTATATGTTATAGTTATTTGAATGACTCTTACCATAATATGTTACGTTAACATACCAGGCACCTTCTCAGTGGGTTATTTATGCGTCATATAACCTACACTTATTCAGCCTGTTGTTCACTATTCTTTATTTATTTCAAATTGCCTTTCAAATGTCTATTCTTGGTGTTGGGTTTTATCAAATACATTTCCCCAAAAATTGCGACTTATACTCCAGTGCGACTTATATATGTTTTTTTCCTTCTTTATTACGCATTTCGGCAGGTGCGGCTTATACTCCGGAGCGACTTATACTCTGAAAAATACGGTAATTAAATATGATAAATATTCAATCATTTCTACCCTACTATATGGTGTGGGTTAAGTCTTTGAGTCAAATGCTGATACAATACTGTACATTCCTATGTGTAATGTTGTTTGTTGGTGCCATGCAGCAACATCGCAGGCTTGAGCCAGGGAGTCAAAGTCCTGTACAGACAGCAGCAAACCGACGGGTAAAAATGAGTAACGTATAACAGTGGATATTTTACAAGGGTTGACAAAAAAGTGGAAACTGGTGTTGGGGAGAAGATGCAGTCAAAGGGGAGCCACATAAAAGAGACAGACCATAAAAGGGCGGATCCTGAAGGGATGTCAAAAAGCGGCTTGAAAACAGTCTTTAAAACATCATCTATGCAACATTTTGACCAAAGAACCACAGTTACATTTTATGTACACCCCTAGGAAGTCTTTTAAAGGTAGAATCAAAAGTCACAATATGACACTTAGTCTATGTTTGCATTTCTAAGTGTGTTTCAGTGATGTCTGACTTGGGGAGGAGTCTCTGAGCCTCTGCAGCCGCAGCCGGACAGGGCGCCGCCATCTGTGTTTTTGATTGATCGATTGATACTTTTATTAGTAGATTGCACAGTTCAGTACATATTCCGTACAATTGACCACTAAATGGTAACACCCGAATAAGTTTTTCAACTTGTTTAAGTCGGGATCCACGTTAATCAATTCATGGTAGTGTTCCTGATGTTTCCCCCTTTGTTGTTGTTTTTCTGCCTTTTGGTTCGGGACCCTATGGAACTGTTCAACAAGGGGTGACACTTTCGGGACTTCTGCGGTGCATTTTTGTGTACTTCTGGATCTGCCTCCCGAGAGCCTTTTGGCGATGGAGACCAGTTTCTGGGTCTCTGCCATACCAGAGTCCGTTTGGAGACACTGGAGGAGATGCGGATGAAGAGACAGGACTTCGGAGCTGGTGCTGAGCACCGGGACGGACAAGCTTCACAGCGTCTTGGCTGTATGAACAGGTATCGTATACCTCGGTCTCTTTGGACGTATCCTCACTCATCCATGCGGACTAGACATTGACCGAGAGTTAGTGGACGCCCAAGGGTGGAATCGGCTCTCTTGGTTTCTTTGTTGGGTCTGCTCCTGTCTCTGGCCATGCTCCCCCCACCCCAGCAGACGATGGCGTGGACCACCACGGACTTAGACTTCCTTTTATTGTCATTCAAATTTGAACTTTACAGTACAGATACAGTGTATATGGGTATTTTTTTGGTTGTTGTTTTACTTTTGTAGCTGTATGTAGAACTGGCACTGCTGGTGTGGCAGCTGGTTGCATTAGCTCTGCTCTTTTAATGTCATCTATGTCCTTTGTGTTCTTTGATGTGTCCCTCTTATACACGTTTATGTGTGCTATGGCTATGAGGTTTTTATTTCTTTCCTTGGCCTCAGTCTGGACACCCTCTCCAGGGGCCATGGCTTAGACCATGGGTGTCAAACTCTGGCCCACGGGCCAGTAATTTAATTTGGCCCTTGAGGCAATATAAATTTAGAATTAGAGATAGCCCGCCGGTGTTTAACAGCGTCGGGGCCGCTGTAACACCGCATTCACCGCTAATACTCATATTTGCCAACCCTTCTAATTTTCCCGATAGACTCCCGAAGTTCAGTGCCCCTCCTGAAAATCTCCCGGGGCAACCATTCTCCCGAATTTCTACTGATTTCCACCTGGACAACTATATTGGGGGCGTGCATTTAAGGCTTTAGCGTTCTCTACAACCTGTCGTCACGTCCGCTTTTCCTCCATACTAACAGCGTGTCACATAATACTTGTGGCTTTTACACACACACACACACACACAAACACACGCACACTCACACACACACACACACACACACACACACACACACACACACACACACACACACACACACACACACACACACACACACACACACACACACACACACACACACACACACACAAGTGAATGCAAGGCATACTTGGTCAACAGCCATACAGGTCACACTGAGGGTGGCCGTATAAACAACTTTAACACTGTTACAAATATGCGCCACACTGTTAACCCACACCAAACAAGAATGACAAACACATTTCGGGTGAACATCCGCACCGTAACACAACAGAACAAATACCCAGAAACCCTTGCAGCACTAACTCTTCCAGGAAACTTCCAGCAAACTGACCAATAATTAACATTTTATTCATGCATTTTCTCTTGCTACTTCAAGGCTTGAATGTTTGGTTCATTCATTATTGTTATTTTATTTTCAAATGTATTATTAGCCTATGGAAAAAATGTGATATTTACCTCAGAAGATTACAAGTAGAAAAAAAGACATAAAATTTGTATTTAAATTTTATTTGATATGCCATTGATATTCTTTTCATTATTATTATTATTATTTGAAACTGGATTTTGCATGTCACTAAAGTTATATAAGCCTTGCTTGTTCAATATTTAATGCAAAACTTGTTTGGGTCCCAATTAAAAGGTTAATTTGTTCAACCTTGGCCCGTGGCTTTGTTCCGTTTAAAATTTTGGCCCACTCTGTATTTGAGTTTGACACTCTTGGCTTAGACTATATATGTTTATCTTTTTACTCACCCCCCTCCTCCCCAGCATTTACCTGTTTCTCACCTTTTTTGTAAGGGGTGCCGGAAATTGGCGGACCCGTCAGAAATCCTGTTCTGTCTCCCTGTAATGTTTGTCTGCCCTTGAATGGGATTGTGCTGAAAATCTTAATTTCCCGTCAGGGATTAATAAAGTATTTCTGATTCTGTAACTGCCAAAAAGGAGAGGATTTAAGGGGGGCCTTGAGGAACACCTCATTATGTAAATCGCAAGTTTGAATCCCATTCTTCAATGTTTGTTGGCAAGGTTAAAATGGCAATGCAATGATCCTGCCTATGTGTTTACAGAGTTCCAAGTTCCTCTATACAACATGAACACTCTTTAAGCTTTTTTAGGAAAATGCTGCATAAATGGTTGGTAAAAATCTTCTTGCTTCCCCCCATTCTCTTCATTGATTTCATTTTACTGCACGTGTGTCAGATAAAGGTAAGAACATAGCTTGCGTTATACATCCCAGCTGTACAACCACTAACATATAATGCCTCTACCCAAGATAATCTCACCAGTATTAGACTAATTACAAATCGAGGAGACCCACTCAAATTAATTGGATCTAACTAAATGCAAATCATATTTGTTGTTAAATTGCAGCATTCCAGAATGACCAGCACTTGGGTGTGAGTCATTGGCAGTAATATCAATGAGTTCTGAGTGTGCAAGAACACGTAAATGTCAGCGAAGAAACAACTTTCCAGTGTTCTGGAAAGTGACCAACTTTCCGAGGCGAGAATTTTAGCCGCTTATCTAGATGTAAACAGATGGACTATAGCTGTGACGATGCTAAGCAGGAGCTTCATTATTTGGGGAGAATGCAGGTATGTCATCTCACAAATCCAGCTTGCCAAGTTCCAGTCTCATACAATTGTGTAGCGCCAAACAAAATCGGAATCTTTTGATGGTGCAGGACTGGATTATGTGAGGATTTATATTTTTCTAATATAAAAAGAGCA